>NC_142613.1:20670984-20822500 GCF_059453375.1 Lepisosteus platostomus
ATGAGCTAATGGACCATGTAAGAAAATAAAAGGTGAGACGGGAGGCAACGTGAGCATTTCTGTTTTAAATTATTTATAAATGGTATATAGGTCTTTACCACTTACACTAACCATGGTCTAAGACTCTATTATCTAAATCGGACATCACTACTAGAACAGTCTGAAATAAGCCATGATTGGTAGCTTTAACACACAGCAACACTGTATTCAATACAGTCCATACATTCTCGCAACAAGGTTGAAGGACTGATTTTATCCTACAGCATCACCGGTTTACATTTTGGCAGCTTTCAAAAAAATGGTCCGGCTTATTTCTGACAAATTATATTTCATATAATATCTACCTGTTGTACTACCTAAACGATCTGAAAGGGTCTTTTGACAAACCTGAAACTGAAAGGAGCCAGGGCATTAACCAGAAAAGGAATAAAAAAAAAAATTTTGTTTTCATTTCCAGTTTATGTAATCTCATACAACAGGTTTTACTGTCCATTGCAGTTTCTGAACACAAGAGATGATTCTTTCCAAAGCGACATATTTCAGCAAACATATCAGCCTTCAAGTGGGACTGCTAACAAGTAAGATGAACCTGGAGCCCCAAGTAACTCCCTTCTGCACAGCAGTTGCAGGGTTTTGTGCATACGCCACTAACAAAGCAGAAGAGCATTACAATTTTATCTCACAAATATATTCAAATATATTCAAAACAATGAATAGTATACATGCTTACCCTCTCATGACCTGTTGGGATTTGAAAGTCCCACCAGTAGAAAGTCAGAGAACTCTGAATCTGGGCTTCAGAGAGGAAGAAGGGAAGATTTTCTATGAACAGTAACTGGCTGGAGAATTGAGGTGGGGACAAATCAGTGTCCGTTTCACACAAAGCCAGATGTGAATAGTGGCCTATACTTTTACATTAAAAAAAACTAGGCCATAAAAAGTTAAACGATGTAGCCCATACCACTGTTACATAAGAATCGGCAGCTCATAAAACCTAAAATGGATCAAACAGCTGTGCAATAGGATTCTTAATCCCACTGGTGTATACAACTTCTCAACTCATCTCAATTGTCTTTTTAGCCTTGGAAGCAGCCTTTGACATAATACCCCGGCTTTTTTATGCATCTCAATTAATCTGAGCAGAAAAAACAACAAATTCAGCTGCTGCTCGGATATGCAGAGTAAAAAGGCAAGGTTAACCATTTACTACTTCAGCAAATGGCTATACAGGTTTCTAGTTTTTGCCCATCAAGAAAATAAGGCATGTTTAAGTAAGCTAAAGGTTAAGTGATGCCCTACCTTAGTTTACCTTGAACCAGATTTTAGGGGATGTGCTATTGTACATATCCGTCTTTGCTCTTGATGTTCTAACCTTATAGAAGGATAAAGTTGCATACTGCTGATGAGCAAACCTCTTGACATGAAGTCACATAAACCTGACCATTTCCAAGCCTTGTGTTCTGGAGAATGTGGGCAACAGAAATGTCAAACAAGGTTTATAAAGACTCACATTAGCAAAGTTCTTATTTAAGTGGTTTTAACCACAGAATACTGTTCTACTCATGCCAGTGTGCCATGTTCTTAACTAGAGCACTAGGCGCTCACAGCAGCTTTTCTATGTGGATTCAGAAATGCAAAACAATTTGACAAAGATTTGCATTAAATTGCACAGCACTCAAGCAGGGGTGCTTTTATTCTTGTAAAAAAAATGTAAATGCTGTTGAAAAAATCATACATCGTGTACAAACCAAATACAGCTGAAAATAACTGGGTGAGTACAGCCCCTTCCATTTTTCCTTTGATATGCTTCACTATCTCTTAGATAACAGAGGCAGCAGTTTTTCAGCAAACGCTTCAAGAAGAGCCTTGCAGAGTAAAGAAAAGCAAAGGAAAATAGAAAACATAATGCCCAACCATTTTACAGTGTGGCAAAATTTGAGTCTGGAGGTATGTGGAGGATGACAGTCTAACTATTGCAGGTTTATTAGTTTCAGTTGTTTGTCAAACAGTAGTAAAACCAGCAGTAAAACCAAGTCACCAACTGCTTTGCAACAGCCCTCTGACCTCCAAGCAGGAATAAAGGAAGTGCCATAGACTACACATTTCTCACTCCCAAAGATTGTAGGAAAATAAGAAACCTCTCCAGTGTCCATTCAGAAAGGAGCATAACATCCTGTTTAGTCAGAATGAAACACAAAGACTATGCCTGCACATGCCTTCACCTTGAAAACCCAGAAAAAGAGCTGTTCCAATATGATAGAGTTCAGTTCTAACCACTAACACTGCACTAAGGTCATATGTCGTTCAAACCATAAGTCATTTACCAACGAGAAGCAGCCATTTGGCCTGTCAAGCTCAGTCAGCGGTTAGTATCCCAAGAGTCCAAGGATCTCATCCAGTCTGATCTTGACACAGTAAATGAAGGGACGGTATAAATATCTTGATCGAGATCCACAACTTCAACAACGTAGCTGAGGAGCTTGTTCCCAACTTCCACAGCCCTTTGTGTAAAAAAAAAACACCTCCCGTTCTTGGTTTTAAAAACACTTCCCAGGTGCCAAGGTAACACTCCTACAAATGAGAACAAGAACATGGGCCTCCAAAAAAGCATCCACACTTGTATCTTTACTGATTCCACCAATAACGAACCAACTCAAGGAGACTGCAAAGCAGTCTCTGGTTCAGTGAGAGGATAGACTGTTTAAAATTCCCTGGCCGAGGCACAAGCCCTCATCCTTAAAGGCCTCCGCACAGGTGCTGGGATAACTGATCACATTAAGAGCTGTGTGTGCGAGCACAGTGCTCGCACAATTCGACATCTGCTATCTTATAATTTAATTAGACACACCCCTAGGGGGCTGAGATGGAGGATGCTAAAAAGACAAAAGTACAAAACCTCATTACCAGGTATTCTGGGTATCTTTCTTGTTAATTTCAGCTTGCCTAGCCAAGCCTGCAGTTTTGAAAGGCAAATGTATTTAGAAAGCAGCAGCTGGCCAACCACTGCCAAATTTCAGAGCAATGGACATATTTCACATTTGGGTATTGCCTAGTTCACAGACCGCTAACAACTGCCAATTGTGATATCTTTGGCATGGAAACAAAGCACTACATTTTGATACAACAAGGAAGAAAACTAGAAACAAATGATTTTACACAAAAAACAACAGCACAGAAGAAAACTGTACCCAGCTGAACCCAAAATGCAAATTTTCAAACACTCTTCTGTTGACCTATCCATCCACCCATTAATTTTCTGTAACAGCTTTTTGATTTTTGAAGCTCAAGCGAGTGAGCCTTAAGTAGCAGGCATTGGGAAAAAGACTTCACCCTGGATAAGTTGCCAGTCCATCACACAAACAAATATAGACCACAATTGAGAGACTGCAATTAACCTAGACAGTGCATCTCTGGACAGAGGGAGGAAACCAGTGCACATGATGAAAACCCACAAAGATGGCATGGGGTTATCTGGACATTAAGGAAAATATGTTGAGGAATGACAATGGATAAAGCACAGCATTATCGCAGCACTTTAGAGACATGGAGTCCATATTCTGCAGTGTAGGTACTGTATTACATTTTTTTTTAAATGCTCCATTTTCAATCCACGTAAAGCCTGTCTGTTTCGAGTTAGGTTAAAAGTGCAGTGTTCTACTGTTGCAGGTGAATTATGTGTACCTTTACTCATGACATGACTTCATTATTGCCTCTTTACTGAGGTGTACATGGTATGCTGGCTATATGTATTATGCCCACAAAGTATCCCTATATTCCATCAAAGGGTTACTTTGTCAACTCTTACTGCTTCTTCAGCAATTGGCAACAAATTTCAGATCTTTATTTACATTTTTATTCCAGGTAAAATGTTGTTTTGCTTTAATTAGTCTTTTCTGCATATTAATTTCAATGGTTGTCTCCAAATAAATATTTGGGCTCAGTTACCCAATTTAGGAAAATCACCTTGTTAGATCAATCGATGACGTCAGTACAAAACAAAAGTCAGTTTTACCACCAATACAAATGGCAGGATTTCGCAATTAAAACTTACAAAATAAGTATTGCAATAACTCACCCTCCTTCAAAGCCTTGTCTATAGTACATCATAAAATATGTGGCAGTACTAGATATTATCAAAGCCACACATTTCAATAAATTCATTAACGATAAGAAATTACCTGCAGCAAAGATACATAGATATGATGTAGATAATCTATAGGCATCACTAATTCATAGAACAAAGTTCCAACACTATGTTGATGAAGACTGCAGCCCATTCCTTACACAGAACCCATAAGAGGAAGCTCTGGCTATATTTATTTAGATGCTTTTGAGTGCCCACATATGCTCAATGAGACTCATGGGTGGCGTGTGGCCAGATCAGAGCAGACTGTTGCCATTCTTCCATCTTTGTTGTGCATGGGGAGAATGAAAAATTTAGGTCACCATCTTCAATAAAATAGTTCCCCTTCCTGTAAAGATTATCACTTACCAGACTGCCAGTAACTCTTTGGAGGTATCTTAATTTTCAAATGGTTTACAGTTTTTTTTTTAATGTGGAACAGTAGTGGCTCCACATCACTCCCCAAAGGAACATTCTGGAAATGCTTGATCTGCAATGGGCTTGTCAGCAACTGGAAATGCACCTCTGAATCACGAGTATGTTTCCTGACTCATTCCTATAATGTTCTTCCCAGGAATCCAGGGTTCTAAGACCTGCACATAAAGATGCTGTGTCAGGAATTAGTTTTTTTGTATGCACAATAAGCATTATCTTAAAAAATGGCTATGCTTTCAATATCAGTGTTAAGCTGCAATGTTTTCAGCATACTATACCCCTATTATAGTGGTATAGTATTTGTTTATATCTGTAAAGTTGTGGCTACATCGTGGTAAATACTGCTGTTCCACTGGTCAATAGGGAGAAAAAGCATTTTATTATTGAAAAGTAAAAAGCAAAACTAGACTGAATTCTGACAGACTTCTGACAGAGCATGCCAGGTTACAGTTTTAAATGAACACAAAAGCAATATTTTCTTTGGCACCGAGAGTTTAAAAGTTACTGTCAAATTATTCTTTCACTGTCCATGCCATTGTTACGCAAAGAAAAGCAGATGTTTATTCAAGCTAGTTTATTATCAGGGGCGCTAGACACTCAAAATGAAATGCCTTCTCGTTGCCTCACAACCTTTAAAGCTTTTATCACTGGTTCTTCCCCGGCTACATTTTTGTTACTGAACAGTAAAGTGTTACAGAATTCAGATTTTCCCTTATTTTTGTTGCCTTGGTAACCTCTTTACAGTCAAGAAATATGCAGCTTTTATTGTTCAGTGAGCCCTGCACTGTGGATAACAGACTAGGCTGGTTTGGTTTGTAAGAAAGTGTGGCATGCCACAAAAAGCTGCCTTTCTGATTCTGGGTGTGATAAAGGAATAAAGAAGTCTGCGTAGAAGTAATTGATACAACTATAAAAATGAATATAGGAAAGAATTTCAATGCTCAGTGTAAGGCAAAGGGGGGTGAGTTACTTTTATTAATCTATATTGGCTGAACATGCCTAATTATAGTTTATGAAAGAGACAAATGCAGACATTTAGGCCCAACAAGTTATACAAGTTATATTCCAAAACAGATTTAGAAATAAATATTGCAAGGTTCTTGTCAAATTGTGTTTATCATTTCACTTCAATAATTAAAAAATGCAACAGTATCAGCAGATCTGGCTGCAAAACAGAAGAGTAAAAAGGGATGACAGGTGAAGTGGAAGAAAGTTTATGAAGGAAGGAGAAAATGTTGGCAGTGGCCAACAACCCCTACCTGAATGTTGTGACAAAAGATAGTCAGGTATCCATAATGTAATTACTGAATCAAAAACTTTCACAAAAGCTTTTGAGCAGGCCATGGAAAAGTTTTCAGCATTACTCTCTTTGAACATTTGTGCTACGCTGCCCACGTTATAACTTGGTGTAGTACAGATGTAGAGACCTTTTGTTCACATTGACATTACAGGGCTGTGATGCCCTCACAAGAAGCAACAAATACAAGATCGTTGACTATTATTGGCTAATTCTCCCAAGTATTAAATACATGGACAGAAGAGTGTTAATCCCTCAAAAAGTGGAGTAACTGGCAGTTAATTGCATTTGAGATTTTACCGCAACTATTCAGATACTGTGGTCTTATCAGAAAACCTGTGATATATAATTTGCTTATGTGCAACCAATATAGCAGGGATAGAGGGGATGAGTTTTCAGTCTGACTGAATTGTGCTAGACCACCATCAGCCATTCTAACAGCTTTATCCAGTACAGGGGCATGGTGTAAGGCAGGATAGACTATTAAAAAGGATGCCCATCCATCGACAGTAGCATGGCTCATTTTCCAAGAACTCAGTTAACCTCCCAGTATGTTTTTGGACTCTGGGAGGAAACCAGAGGAAAGCCATACAAACATCTTGAGAACATACAAACTCCACACAAACAGCACACAACAACAAATTCTACAGTGAGCTGAGGTTTAGCAAACGCTCTTCGTGGAGGGTGCAGAAGGCACCGTTACCTGAAGAGCAATGTAGAAAAAAAAACCTGAGAATGGGGAAAAAGGTTCTGCTTTCACCTGTTTATCACAGTGGACCTTCTCATGATACCAATACCCAAACCCAATTCATTACGCAAGAGACTTATACAGTTTTCTAGGAAAAGAGAATCCAAATGAAATTAAGAAAAAAACATTGCATAAAGTAAACCAAGATAAAAACAACATTTCCTTGCATCAGACTTCACAACCACTTGCGAAAACACAGCAAAAACCAAAAGATATAAACCACATGTTGTCCTTCATTCACCACAATTTATAACTAATTTTAATTTAACAGTCAGATAACACTCATTCATTAAGAACATTAATTATGTTTCGGAGGTGGAGCCTTATGCCTAAAGCTCCACAGCCAAAATTTAGTATTTCTTCTCTTTTCTTTACCTTTCAGCATGGAACAAAGCTGACGCAGTTACCTTGAACGTCTAAGAACATTCATGATTAGTGCACAAAATATATTGTGAACTCCCAAGTTAATAACAGAGGCTTACCGAATTGCAAAATATTCCCTGTACAAAATGTAAATTTAAGTTTATGCAATTTTCTCAGAATTCAGTCATTTAGGTTCTGGATAAATGAACATCATACGTTACAGTAATGTCTGGCATAGCTCATTTGCATACTCAATCTACGACGCAAACTATCTGCTTTTGCACAATTTCCAAATTGTTCTATATTCTTTTCCATTTCAAAACACAGGTAACTCTCAGAAATCTGAGGTACAGGCTAAACAAGAATGCAAAAAAGAGTTCTTGTATATTCAACAACTAAAGTTTGGTTTGTACAGTATCCCATATACTGGACAGATATTTGATAGGGCATGAAAGTTTCACATGTACGTTACATGTTTCTAGGAAAGTTTTTAAAGTTAATTTCCTTATTATAAACAACCAGTGTACTTATCAAAACTCACTTTCAATTGCTAACTTATTTAGCATCCGAATTATCTTCCTTAAAGATAAATTTAGGTTTAAACCAGCATCTTATTCAAGATTTACCTCTTCAATTTCACACCAAAACCCTGAAAACTTGTTTTCAGCTCTGCCTTCCACAAGGTACAAGTATGTATCAGGCAGACATCCCCAAGTTGAAGATGTCATTTTCATTAAAAGGTACTAGGCCACACAGTAGTCTTTATCCTCAAGTTCTAAAGTCAATTCCAAAGCAATTTAAACTACAATTAATTCAACATCCTTCTGGAAAGAAGTTAACTGTTACAAAACGTGTACATTGAGCAATGAATTTAATGCCTCCACATAAAATTCTATTAAATTTGCTCTTGCTGTAGGCTAACTCTTATCAGGCTATGCAAAAAAAATAAAAATATTCACAGCCCAGAAAAGCTACTAGACAATTTGTATAGAAAATTCAGTCCAAAGAAGAGGTAAACCTGCATGAATAAAAACAGTCGGTAGATTCAGGGCATATCAAGAAAACACTGCAATTTCCTAGAAGCACTGAGCAAATCGCACAGATTAATTGGGCATAAGCAGCTGGTACGATAAAATATCGCACTGGTTTGATGCAAAAAAGCCAGTTGACCTGCCAAAAGGGATCGACTCGGATAAATTCTCTGTCACTGCACATCCTATAAGTGTACATCCAGTAAAAGGAGCAAGAGCCAGGTCCATCCATTCTGTGCATAAATGGGGGGTCTGATTCTACTGACATTTTGATAGGTCAACTGAATTAGAAAAGGAAAAAACATTAAAACTAGTTCACAAAAGCACAAAAGGCCCCCTGGGTGAATAAAACAGTTAAGGAGCACAAGACCAAGACTAAGACTGTGGTACAAACAACTCTGGTGTGAGCCTGGGCTGTTTCATTAGCGGACTGTTCCCAAGATTCCCCAAAGAGCAGTGCTTGCCTGGGCTGGATGGGTTTGAGTCAAAATCACCTCGGCTTTTGTTGAAACCACAACTGGTGGGTCCTGCAAGATGCCGACAGGTGCTGCGAGACAAAAGCAATAATGTTGCTAATGACCACTGTGGTGCTGCAAAGGCATCAAATGACAAATGTCTATAACCAATGGAAATTCTGGAAGGGTACATCATTAAGCTCACCTCCTCCTTCCCATGTAATACAGGGGCAATACTCTTGCACAGCTACATCAAAAATAAAACAGAAAATCACATGTGTCCAAGTTTCAGAATAAAAACGCCTGAAACAGCACCTTTTCAAAATAGATGTTGTTTGGAAGAACACCTTTTAAAGAAAAATCACATTTTGCAAGCTAAGCTGTTTGCTGGTTTTAATGTTAAAAACTGAAGCTGTCTCATTTATAAGAAGGAGATGAAAACATTCAAAAGAATCCTTAAATCTGCAACACTTTAGTATTTTAGGAATAAAAAGTGCACAGTTTGCAAAGTGATGCACGCAGCTGGAAGGTCAGGCTGAGGGCCCACAGGAGCACTTTGTTAGCTTCTAACATTTTTCAGGCAACCCTCTAATAACTAAAATTGAAACAAAAACCACCAGGTACAAAAGAAAACAGCATTATCAGAGGCAACAGGTTATCCGGCTATCCTGAATCAAGCACTGAAAGTGACTGTGGTCACACAGACAAAAATTAGAATGAACAGGAGGCAGTAGCACTGGGGAAAGGGAAGGAATGAATATTAACATTCCAGCTGAAGAGAGAAGTGAGAAGAGAAACATTTGCAACCCTTTACAGCTGGTATATAAAAAAGCTTTTCTTCTTAACGGCAGGACACCAGCTTTTGGGGGCACTGTGTCAACCTACAGCTTATGTCCACCTCAAAGAATCTCCGGCACAAAGAAACCCCTCAAGGGAGTAACTTCTACAAACACAAAAGGAAATCCAGTTTGATCTCCCCTCTCACATCGTCCTGTTGTAATTAAAGAGACAAAATAACTTGAATCTTACAAGATTACAGATAGACACTACAGCACGTCTAAAACTAACTCTTTAAGTTATTCTTTGCTGAATTTGATATTTTTTTA
Organism: Lepisosteus platostomus; assembly: GCF_059453375.1. NCBI lineage: Eukaryota > Metazoa > Chordata > Actinopteri > Semionotiformes > Lepisosteidae > Lepisosteus > Lepisosteus platostomus. Next base: position 20,680,543 of record NC_142613.1, read on the forward strand.
ATGAAAATGTGTTTGTAATCACAAAAAGTGGCCTCTTTTTAAATTCCATAATTGGTATGAACCATCAAAAGAAGCACTGGTTTAAATTAGAAAATATAGAAACTGGACATATAGATCTATTTGCTGTCCATCATTTACATATCACAATGGAAATCTGTCATTTTTATGAATTTTCAGGAAGTTTATATCAAAGATCTTTCCATTTTGTTTCACAGCTGAAAAGTTACCATAAAAATTTTTCTAGCAAATTTACAAATTGCCAAACACTCATTGCCTTCAATAATATGATTATCTACAAGGTTCTACAATTTTTTAAGTATAATACAGATCGCAAAACCTAATTTCCTAATAGCCTAGAAAAGTTGCTATGGGAGGCAAACATTCTTTAGTGAATAAATTAAGGTGCTGTTTAATTTCCCAAATGTCAGCTTCAAGTAGTGCTGGGTGATATTTCGCTAAAACAATTATCGCAATATAATTTTCCTCTATATAATTTTAACAAAAGTTCGATAAATGTTCGATATATATGTTTATGCTTTGCACATGATGTGCGTATGCACACAAAATACTGCGCGAGTGCGCGTGCGTGTTGCAGACCGGGCAGCTAACGTGGTGTTGTTTACCCGCACGGTGGTGGCTGAGTGGAGAATTGAGCGACACCGAAGCAAATGTAGTGCTCCCAACAACCAGCTCGAAGGACAATGACATCGTCGACAGAAAAGGTCATTCAACTTCGGTAATTTGGAGATATTTTGGCTTTTTACGATCAGACATAAAACAGAGCACTTTAAACTTTGCAGTCTGTCTGAGCCATCTTCTATGTGTGTTTTATCACAATGCAGTATTTAATTTTTCTATTAAGATATTTTGTAAATTTTAATCGTGCATATTTTGACATAAAAAAATACTTGAATACTCTACCTCAGATTTGTTTAATGTTTCTGCTGTTTGGCAAGTGTTTGTTGTGTTCTTAAAATAAAGAGTTGTTTAATTTACCAACTAGCTGACTGGTTTCTTCAACTTTCACTCAAGAGAAAAAATCTGCCTTTAAACTTGAAAGAAATAATGATTTGACATTTATTGTGATAATTATCGATATCGACTGATATGAAATGTTTTATCGCGATAATGTTTTCGGCCATATCGCCCAGCCCTAGCTTCAAGGTGAACGTAAAGAGCTATTTGAAAACCAAAAGCAAAAAAAAAAAGAATGAGACTAGGACATAAATTAGACTAAGCCACAAAACTTCTAAGTATCTGGGTATCTCAATTACAAGTATTTTTTCAAAAAAGTACAGGATTTATCATTCAACCACAATGCTGTCATGGTTTGTAAGAAAGCCTGTTTTACCAAGGAGTACAGTAAATGACAGATTGTAACTGGATTTTTTACAAAGCAAATGTGTGGTTAAAAATATTCTCTACATGGTCTAAGTGCTTTTCCCACTGAACACAAATAAGGCAACTCAACACAGGTGAGCAAAGTCTCAAAAACCTTCTGTAAAACACAGAAGTTCAAAATGTGATGAATTAATTGCAAAATACTTAAATCTACAATACTAAAGTCTTAAGAAGAGAACATATACAGTACTGAACATGCTTTAAGTCAAGCAGTAAGAAAACCTGACCAAAAGCATTGTCACCATAGTGTCTGTGGCTCCGTGGGGTGACGTGACCAATCAGGCGATGCCTAGCAACACACACCGAGCCCTGGCCTTAAACATTCTGTGCGATCAAATATTCAAACATTGTAGAGAGTTTCCTTCTTCCATCTTACTCTTCCATTGCTCACACTTTTTCTTCTTGCACAAGACATTTTAGTATGACTGTTATCAGATTAACAGTTTTTAGTGGGAGTGTCAATGGTTGGGAGTTTAACTCATTTGCCTGACCTTTGCAAATATAGCATGCAAACAATTAGTAGACACCTACTCCAAGAGCTTAACCTCAAGCAAGGTCAGGGGTTTACTGACCCCAGGGTATAAGGAACTAGGGCATCTAAACCTTTGGTAACTGAATCACCCATAATATTATTAAGAAATAGCATTATTAATGTGTTGTTCATCTTTAAAGATCCCATGGCACCATCCTGGGTGAAGCACAGCAGCGTTCCTACACTGCAAATCACAAGCAGAAGTGAGAAATTACTTCGCCACTTAAAGCAGGAACATAGTATTAAGGGCAGCATTAACCCTTTTCATTGGAAACAGAACTTGAGACACATTCTGAAGTATGTAAGCAAATGTGTGAATGCCCTGACCAACTGCTGACTGGGTCAGCAATTCCACATGGAACATCACTGGGGAGACCCACATGACACTGGTTCTAGCTGTAATGACCATCTCCATAGCAAAAAAGAACCAGGACCTGCGTGTTTCGTTCCCAGGAATGATCTCAATGCCTAAAGAACAGCTCTTCTTTAACACCTTGGAGTACATGGAGGACATATGTGAGATCCATGCCTGCTCATTAAGTTCAAGTTCATTTCTGCAAAAGCTCTGTTCAGACCAGAAATGTCCCAAAACTACTTCATAACATAACATCACTTTATCAGCCCTATACAATTTCTTGCATTAGGAATTCGTCTTTTCGCATACCCCAGCTTGCTCTCCATGAGACACAGACAGGGAGAGAGAAGCTTGGGGTCAGAGCGCAGGGTCAGCCATTGTACAGCGCCCCTGAAGCAGTTGGGATTAAGGGCCTTGCTCAGGGGCCCAACGGAGTAGGATTCCTCTGCCAGCTACGGGATTTGAACTGGCAACCTTCCAGCCACAAGCGCAGATCCTTAGACACAGAGCCACCACTCCGCCAATTCACCAAATGAGATGGTGCATGCCAGCGAATTATCAGGTTGCCACCTGGCTGATTAGTTAAACATTCCCATTGGTCCACTACTCATTACAACAGCAAGCTCTGACACGCCGAATGTACAGTACTGAACAGATAAATGGCAGTACTGTAGACTCTAAAAGCTCATGGCCATTATGACTTTGGCCACAAAGTGTTACTTGGCCTTAGGCACAGATTTAACATTGGCGCAGTGAAATTAGGCCAGTGAGAAATCTTTTGTGCTTTTTGAGGCAGTGTGTTAATTTTTTCAAAATTTCTAAACTTTCAATTAGAAAGGCCTATGTGCACATAAAATGCATGATCACCACTGGGGTTCTCCATTAATCCCTCAATTCACAAACTAGCACACCAACTACTCCCCCGTTTTAAAAACACTTCCTTTACTACAGTAAATTTGTTATGTAATCAAAAATATTAACACACAAAAGGCTGGGGCATATAATGGATAAAGCATATTTCTCTCTATGGAGGGAATCTGATGAAACTCCTGCTGAGGTATAGGAGAATATAACAGTGCAATGTCCAAGTATCACCTTGAGAGACAATACTGCTCAATTGTGTATTATATTCAGTATGTAAAGAACACATTAATTGCTAGGTGTCATTAGATAAAGAAAAGAGGGATTTAAATCAGGTTGTATAAACATCTGCAAATATCACATACAAAAACATACATATAGAAATCAATACACAAAATGGGAGAATTATTTCCACTCTAAACATTTACACAGGACAGATTATGGGGATTTACAGAAGAACAGGTATATCCACATTTACAACTTGAATAAAAAAAGCTAATCTCAGCAAAAACCAAATTAGGGCTTTAAAGAAACAAGCAGATTGGGGAACAATGGTTATAGCTCAAGAATACAATAAAGCAAGGCAAATATTTTCAAGGCTGCAAGATGAAAAACATTAATATTGTCAGTTTCATATATGTACAGAATTTGAGAGGAAGAGTACACAGAAGCAGAAAGAATATAAGTCTTTTTGTTTCCTGATAAACTGAGGCAGTTGAGCTTATTTTTGGTTTGGATTCTCTTCAGGAAAAAAAAAAGCCTTCACCTCTTGTCTGACGCACCAGCAGTTGAATTTGGAACTTCTTTTGTATGCCTTATGTTTGCTTTGCTGCTTGAGGCTGAAAAAAGACTAGGGTGTCTTTCTTTACAGAAACAACCTATGAAGCTGTGCATTAGAAGACAACACAATGAGATCCTTCAAATAATAGCCACATCAACAGTAGTAGAGCACATCGATTATGTATGCACAGCGTTAATTTTTAATAAACGGCTGATGGTGTATTTAGATCAGAATGCCACCAGCAAAGAGAACCGAACATGCAGGATAACCAGACTGGCCTCCTTTCTTCTGTGCACTGGCTCGTTTTTAAACATTTGCAAAAATGAAGCTCCACATGAGGTTTTTATATTCTATGCACAAACTAATGCAGTTCTGCTTGAGGCCACCACAAATGTTTACAGCAATATAGTTAAGTCTGACTCTTAATGGCAAACTAGTTTGAGAAACTATTACAAAGACGATGGAAGTAGGGTGACCACAGTACGAGTCATATTTTAATGCAATTCTGCTCGGGACAATGCACTGTAATTTTTACACAGTGCATTTTGACACATTTGGTATTGGAGAGCTCAGTCTAATAAAAATTTGATTATCATTCATGTCTAGGTACATGTTGCTCATCCTCACCAATGTAGTTTGAGGTTTGAGTCCAAAGTGGTTTTGGTGACAATTCTAAAACATACAGGGATGAAGATAATGTGCACCTTTCTCTGAAACGTGCCTTCTTACAAGCACTTGTTTTTTTATACACTGCAGGACCAACCACAGACCTAGCATCACTTGGAGGAGCCGATACAGTTTGCAGACACCAGGCTAATCACAGTGGCCACTACTGCACTGCAGTCCAAATATAGCCTGATCAAGTCAAGCCCACCCAGTGTGAGCAGTGCTCAGTTGATTGCACATCACTGCTTTGGGAATACTGGTAGCAGCACTGAACCGAGCAGGCCATAGCTGAACAGCAAGGCTGAAGCTGCTCTTTCAATGAGCTTCTTTGTCCACTGAGCCACTCAGAAACCAGAAATTCAACATTTCAATGGGCCAAAGGAGCTCTCTCTGTTGGTATGTAACTCATGTATAACTTCAATAATAATAAAACTTATTTCCTGTTAATGAACAATACAGATAAAGAATGTTTTTTTGCCATATTTCAGGTTTGTTAAGCATTCAAGGCACAGGGTCATGTAACTTAATAAGTAATTATGAAAACTTTTTGAGCTAGCATGGACTCAAATTTGGGCTCATTTCTGGCGACCAAAATTTACAAATCTTGTAATTAACTAGTAAATTTCCACATGTACGAGAAGGAATCCTGTCACACTAAAACCAGATATCAAGCAGCAGATTTGTAATCTGGTATTCTATTATTCTAGAATCTTCACAGTATTGTCTTAATATTACTCAATGAGTGAATATACTAGACTCTGATGTAGAAGACAACCAGAAAGTGGAAAAACAAATACATGAGAAACACTGTAATGGAGATTTCATTCTTACTCTGGGGACATCTACAAGTTCAGAGATTGTCAAAAGGGTACCCAGAAACCTAAACCTTTATGCCCAAGTACTCAATGCTTTTTATTTCAACTGGTGGTCCTTATCAACATGACTGCAGACATTCTCCGCAACAACAGAAAACTCAGATAACTGTTCTCATACTGTAGGACCTGCTGCTACACAAGAAACCACCTCAAAATTTCTCAATTTCATGGCAGTAAATTACAAAAAAGAAAGGCACAGATAAAGAAGAACTTTAGATTTGAAGTTCAAAACAGCAAATAAAGTCAATAAGTTTCGTGTGGCAAATAACTTTGAAATATGGCTGCCTTCATATTGAAATTTCTGTACAGACCTGAATGAAACTGGCTTGAAATTCAAAACAAAAGAGAAAAGATGTCAGTTTATCTTTCACAAGACCTCCCGTTTTCAGACTTGCTAAGTCAACCACTTTCAAGTTTATTTTGGCGATTCTTTCACCATCAAAGATGTCTATCAACATACAGTACAGACTTACAATTTCTTGTCTGAAATGATGTACCGCACATTATGCCTTCCTTACAGGAAGTGCCAATTCTATACACAAATATGTGCACCATTGAAGCCTGCCAATTTTGAGAACTAACTACCTGACATTTCCATTCTGTGAGAATGCAAAGTTCTTGTGTTTGTTTTCAGTTTTTAAAGGATTTTGTAGAACAGACTTTAAAAAATCCTGTTAATTACACCAAAGATTTTATTAATGTTGCTCAAAGACGTCTCCTGATCTCGCCGTATTTGGATCTCCTTGCATTTAAAAACTCATACTCAAGTACTGAGGATTTAATCCTGCATTTACGAAAAGGTGCATTGTAAAGGATGCTGAGCTAGGACAACACAGAAAGAACACTACACTTCCTTAAAGACTAGGAATTTCACGAACTGAAGACGACAAAGGTGTGGATGTCTATAAATTGCTTATTTGTCAATAACCATGATAATTAAGACCTGTCCAACACTAGTATTTCACCAAACACCTGACTCACTGATAGTGAAAAAGCCTTTGTAAAATCTACTACATTGTTGAATAAGTGTTGAATATCCAAAGCAGGAACAAAGAATTACAAAGATTAGAGATGGTTTGTCATGGAGACAAAAACAGTCTGTTGTAAAGGGAGGAAGGAGGTTGTTTTGATTGGGAATTCCAACACTGTCTTAAAGACATAGTCCCTCTCAAATCCCATGGTAAACATTTTTCATGTCACATTCATAAAACTGACTGGGGTCCCACCAGGAGTAACACAACAAGTTGACCAGGCTACCCTTGGTTTACTTGCTGCCTGTAAGGATTCGGCATCATCAGTTCATCCTTTGATTTCAACACACTGTGGAGTGTAGGGGAGCATGTTGCTTGGTTTGGAAAAAAGCATGTATCTTTGTTCCCCCTACTGGACCAAGCCTTCCAAAGCCTAGGGTATATGAAAGGAACAAGAATGTTAATTCCACATTCTATCAGAAGATAAAACACTAGGGAGTGTAAATTGGTAAATATGGAACCAACAAAAGTACATCAGTTCTACTTTGCTTGCATTGAGCACCCTCACAAAATGTTTTAAATCAATCCACCCATTTTTGAACCACTGTATCGAGGAGCAGGGAAGCCAAAAACGACCAGCAAAGGGCAAAAGGTGGGGAACACCCTGGATAGGATGCCTGTCCGTCACAAGACGGACACACAGCCACACACACCAGGGCTCCTACCCACAACATTTTCCCCGAATCCGATTAACCCGCCAGAATGTCTTTAGACTGTGGGTGGAAACTGAAGCTCCTGGAAGAAACCCCATGCAAAAATGGGGTGAAAGTACAAACTCCATGCAGACAGCACCCCAAGTTCGGAATTTAACCTAAGGCCCCAGCACTGCGAGGCAGCAATGCTAACATTTGTGCTACCCCGCCAAACCGTCCCTCACAGGAGAAGGAAACTAAAAGAAAGGGAAAGACCCACCAGGCCAGAAGCCAGGAGTTCATAGACGGCCCACCAGACCATAAAGGGTTATCCTCTTCTTTCAGCAATCTGAAGTGCTTTTTCACTTTTCTGTGGACACTTAGTATGTTTTCTATGTTGCAAAGAAAAAAACAATTTGGGATACTAGTAGTATATCTTCTACTTTTTCCATTGCAGGAGATGTGGTAGGAAGTGTTAGGTGCAACAGTACATATGAATATGTTCTCATACTTTAATGAGTGAAGATCTTGCTCCTTATAAAATTATTTAAGCCTAAATTTATCCTTTGGAGACTCCACAGAAATCAACAGACTCCATGCTTGATGTCACTAAGTCTGTAGCGCTACTGATCTGGTGAAAAAACTCCCTTTTCCCCCTTTTGCCCTTTTTCACCATTTACCTACCATAGGGTGTTCAAAATCAGGTCCCAGGGAATCAGGCACTGGAGATTTTAAAAGTTCCCTTAAATCCACCACCTGCTACAGATCACAGTAGGATGGTACTGTGGTAAATAAAACAGTTCCTAATATCTCATAGTAGATAAATAATCAGAACAACTACAGCCCTTTGGGACCAATCTCTGAATGCACTTTGCTTCCTAGAAATGAAATACTCCTCCACTACCCTTATAACTTCTAAAACATTTTAGTCACTGTAGAGTATCTTCCTTCCTGTGAGTTTGCTTTTAAATCTTGTATTTTAGGGAACTGCTGCTAAGAGCACCGCCTTTTTTGTGATTTTGGCTCCTCTCCCCTCCCCTCCCAACACATACACACACACATCTGCCCTTCTTTAGGTTAGCCTGGTGTTTTTCCACTCAGTTCACCTGCTTCAGTCTAGTTTACAGTAAATGCTTTTGTATCTCCATGCATGACCCCACTTCATGTACATTCATTCATTAAGCAGGAAAATATATTGCCTTTTGGTTTTAAACACTGTAGTGGAAGTGTTTTCTTCCACAAGATATCCCTCTTCCTCTAATGAGCTCTCTGGCCAGCTAGAGAATTCCTTCCTACTGTTCATTTGGGAATAGTCTGGGGATAAAAAAAGTTATTCTGTCTGGAAATCCAGAATGTTACTTGCAGCCATAACTTAATATTCCAAACTTTTCTTTTTTTAAAGAAAGCAAATGAACTAACGATATAGCATTGTCTTATTTGTCTAATGGAGTCTGGAGTCCTGAATCTGGGGTATGACTTGTATTGATTTTACTAATGATTCATCACCCCTCTGGGCAAGACCTATAGTTGGACTGTATTGTAACCAAACCTAAAATAACAATACAAACACTAACTCTTCCCACATCTATGTTTGACAATCTTCAGGCAGAGCAGATAGAAAAAAAACTATCAAATAACTTTTTTACATACTGTAAGAATTATACCCTAAGCTTTCAAGCTAATAAGGAGGTTGGGAGGGTAAAGATGTATTTAAATAAACTACATTTTAAAAAAACACGAAATCTAAATATATAAAAACTTGAGTGTTAAAAGGCATTCCATATTCCACAAAAAGAGATTTGGTTGCAAGGAAAACCGAAAACGTTTTAGTTCTATTCACTCATTTACTCCAAACAAGAGGGGGCGCTATCTAGAGAGGGGAGACTGAAGGATCCATTGACATTAGAAGTCATTATTAGGAGGGCTAAAGGCTTTCAATCACGTAAATTTAGTTTTGAACTTATTCGACTCTGAATCTAAACTTAGGAGCCACGTTTTCGCGTCCATAAGGATATCCGTCTACTGTCGCCTCTCAACTATGTTCGCCTACCGGTTAAAGAGCTGGAAACCTTTGAAAACAATGTAATGTGAATCACACTCTGCTTATGCTTTAAAGCAATACTTTTAACATGTCACGAATTCTAGAAGTTCTATAGAAGACGGTACCCCCTCAATCATTTTGTGAAAAACGGCGTAAACCAATCACAGCAGGCTTTGCTAATCAACTGCATTCCTAGCGCTTCACCCAGAGACTGGAAAACATCTGTAAATTCGGAGAGTGAATTAACAAATGATCCGAAAATTTAAACAACTACTGTGTAAGCAGGCCCATCATCAAATTACTCAGCGAAACCTTTCAATTTACAAAGGTTCTCAGTTATTACATTTTAACATTTTGCGTGCTAATGACAATGATTAGACGTTTTTTCTTGATTTGGGGATACATAGAAAATAGTACTAATGCACTTCGCAATAACCCAAGTGTAATTAAATTCAAGTCAAAGTACACGGTATTGAAAAGGCAGAGGAAAATAAAGCAGCACAGTGGATTCTCCACACCCACTACAGTAAACGCTGCCTGAAATGAAAGACTTGAAATTTTTATTAATTATAAAAAATCGTTTTTATCATGTTTCTAAATAGGTTTTCAAGCTTTGGTTATGTTGCACTGGCAAGTGTTTTTTTTTTTTACTGCGAATGATATCAACCCTACAAAGACAAAGATGCACCGCTCAACAAAATCTCAAATCACTGCAGATTAACGCATTATTTTTAAGTAGTACTAGAAATGATTTGAAATGGTTCTAAGTATAAAACACTAAAGTCATTTATTTCATAAGATTTAAACAAAATAATGTGATATCCGAGATGGAACTGAATACAAGTGGATTACCCATTGTGTTACATGACATGCTAGATATATGATCAAATAACGGCATTTTGCTAACCATATTCTTGCAGGTACTAGAATCTTTTCCATTCAGAATACAACAATTCTGAAATAAGAATTAGAAATCAGTTTTTTTAGTTTGTTTTGTTATTCCTTAACTTATTGGAACAGATGTCGCAAACATCAAAACTTCAATCGTTTATGTGTGGGTGTATTTTAGCAACGTTTACAGAAAGAGAATGCATCGGTTTCTTATACCAACGACCAAATATTTTTTAACGATAAAACTAGAAGCAAGAGCAGAAAAAGAGACGCTTTAGTTCAATGTACTTCAAAGTGGATCAAACCGGACCAAAAAATGCGACCAAAATTAAAATTGCTTGGAAGAATTAAAATCCTTAACACGTAAAACACCCTGTAGCTCAAATACAAGAATTCCAAAAAAGGGAGAACCAACTAAATAGCATTAGGATTACAACAAGATTACAAGTACATCCATAATAATTAGATGGATTCGATTTCGTTGCAGAGGGATTATTTTATTAAACGGGTATCAATTCGCTCTCTTGCTTATCGATTCCACTGGAAAGAGTACTGCATTGCAACAACCGAATAACGTTGTGGTAGCTACTGTGTAACTACAGCTACACATTAGTTACTAGAGGCACTCAAGAACACGCAGTCTACGAACGGTTTTATTTTGCATTTTTTACACGAGTGTTAAGAAAGAAAAAAAACGAGTGGCTATTAGCGCACACAGTTCCATTCTCACGGGTATGGTGGGACTCCAATCCCCCTCCACTGGCTTAACCATGTTATTGTTAGCTACATCTTGCAGTCAAATTTACTTTAGTTGCAAAAACAACATTTTGGGTGCAGTGCATACATGTAATTAATAATGCATTACACAATTTAAAAAACATCTTGAAATACAAACAGAAAATCACACAAATGTTATGTAAACCACAAGTCGAAATCACAAAACATACACAAAGAATTTTCTTCGGTAATCCAATTTGTTGCATGCTTTGATTAAATCGGTAGGGAGGACACAAAATCTAATTCCTTACCTCATGGTGGTGGTGGTGGTGTTTTCCACGTTTTAAAAGCTATTCCACCTTCTAAAACCTTATTTCAATCAATGCTCTATTATTCCTTTTCCTAGATTCAGTAAGTCCGTACTTAAGCAAATTTAGCCGCAAAAAAGTACCAATGGATAACCGCAGGGACCAAAAACCACAGAAAAGTAAAAAAAAAAAGAAAAAAGAAAAAGAAAAATCGCTTTCCTGTACGGTCTATATCATCCCGCTAAGGTTTATGCTTGTTAAAGAATGAAAGAAAAAAATGCAACTGAAATTCTTTTCTCCGTTCTCTCGCTCGTATCGCCTCAACCACTAGCAGCGGCAACGTGCCGCCGGGATCCCCTTCTCCAGAAACTGCACTGACGCACAGCTTCTCTCAGCAGCGTCGGAGACGCAAGAGACGTACAGCAGGAGAGCTCCATTCTCCTCTCCACGAGACACGCCCCCCTCCTGCCAGCTGGCAGCTGTGTTCCCCGGTCAACAACTACATTGGAATAGGCGACGAAACCCTACAGTTAGATGAGACGTAGTGGATTACAGCGGCTTTCAGGCGCCGCAATGTGGTCATGCTGTTCGTTAATGGGTGTTTCTCCTTAAATGTATAATTCAGCTTTAGAACGGTGATTCAAAGCTAATTGTTTAGAGAACCCCTGAGATTTTTATAGACAGTCCAAGGGGCGCTCCTGAAAATAGGAGACACTTCTTTACACAAAGAATAGTGGGAGTATTGAACAAGCTACCCAGCCACGTTGTTGAAGTCGAGATCCTGGGGTCTTTCAGCAAACAGCAAACAGCCAAATGAGATCCTCAAAGAAACAACCAAATGAACCTTTTCTTCTTTGTAACTTCTCTTGTGCTTCGTAATCACAGTTAAAATTTCTGACACAAAGACTCTGGTACATATATGCTCAGCTTCACATCAGTAATAGATCTATAACTGATGAGGGCGGATACAATCGTCTTTTCAGATATTTTTTTCAACATTTGTACGTTCTGGCTCACTAAATTTAGGGGGATGTGTTAGTCCAGCACAGATGCTTCAAAACTCACCATGAAAAGATCCGAAACTTTTATTTTAAAAGTTTCTTATTGTTGCTCATCAATGTGTGCCATTGTATTATAAAATCTTAAGTGCATTGCTTATTTTCCACTCACACAACAACACAAAAATCACAAAGGCCTAATGGCATTTTTCTTATTGTACTAAAACTAAGGAATGATATTCACAGACAAGCATTATTCAACAGCCACTCAATGTGTATCCACAACTGTCCAATACAGTACACAATTAAGACAAGTAACCATAGGTCATTGATTTCTACCATCCAATACAATAATTATGATGTTAGGGAGGCATAAGTAACTAAAATAATTAAATTATTTATATGCTAAAAGTTTGCACTATAAAATATTTAGATTGCCCAAAGGTATTTGTTAAACATCCACAATAAAAGTAAAACGTAAATTGAAAGCTGTAGCTATCAAAGGTGATGTATGTGAGTGAGCTGCAAACTAATTAACACAGAAAACAGAGAGCACCATAACTAGAGTAATGTTTATGGTGGAGTAGTTTCCAGAGGTCAAATGTACTTGAATGAGGAATGTTACTCCTCCTTATTTACATCAAGAGTTTTGACTCTGACATAGCCTGTCTGCAAATATCACAAAAATAGGTGGCAAAAACTCAATGATGTAGAAACAGAAAAAGGACAAAAAAAACATGATAAAATTGTTAAGACTGGATAGTCTTGACAGATTACATTTAATTTACACTCGCGCAAAGTGTAACATGCAAGTAGTAAGTAGTAAAGTATGTGCATGTTGTTCATCAGATTAAAGGGAACTGAATGTAAGGAAGCTGGCTCTGAATGGGATTTCGAAGTTGGTATTGACTCCACTGTGGGGAAGTGATAAAAAGGCCAGCACATTGCTAGTGCAGACAGTGAAATGTGTAGACTTGAAATCAAAGGAAGTTATTTTAAGGGTATACAATGCACTATTTAGAGCTCACTTGGAATGATCTGTATAAGATATTCTTTCATTCTAAAAGGGTTGTGTCTGCTACAGAAAGAGCAGAAAAAGGAGTGTCAACAATAATGTGACTCGACTTGATTCCTCTTTGCAATGTCCCGAAACAGACCAATGTAACAAACCCAATGGTTTGCTTAATGCTCAGGAATGATACAAACAATGCAGAGGCACAGTAAAACAAAGAAAGTAAAACAAAGTATGAGCTTGTAGAAAACAAATATCAATGTTTATAAATGTAAATATACAAATATAAATACATATAAAAGAACTAGGCTGTAGTCCCTTAAAACACAACAAGTGATCTTGTCCATATGTACAGTCAGTATGTTAATGCCCTTTTCAATTGCATGAGATGTCCTTTTAAAGTATATACAGTGGCCCACAAAAGCATTTAGGCTTATTTGCGTATTTAGGCTACATCATACGACAAATACCAACTACACAGTTCTCCCCATATCAAATTATTAAACTGCAAGATCTCTAAGCAAATGAATTAGAAAACTGGTATAATTGTTACCAACAGGACTTTTTGCACTATACAAAATGATCTAATGTTCATGGACAATAATGTGAATGACATTAGGGCCCAAACACTATTCTCTGTTATCATTAGTTGTTGTATACCGCTATATATGTTATATATCACTCTTTACACTGTAAACTCTTAGAAATGGATACAGGACAATAAATTGAACCTACACATGAAAACACATACAACCTACACACATGAAACGCATAAATTCACATCATATACACATTTCTTTAGGCTGGCCAAGGTCTGACTCTAGTTAATGTCTGGAGCAGAGGTAAATGACAGGTTGCATAAAGGAGTGGAAAATGTTGGTCAGTCAGATAGAATAAATATCTCTTCTTTAGTCATGGAGATATGACAATGAAACCGGACATCACTGGAATGAGAAAGCAAAGGGGATTATTGGACCACTGAAATTTGAACTGACAGTTGATAATGAATTAAACTCAGTGTTGCAACCCACATATCACTGTGTAATGGATAAGTGTTAGGTATTATTTCCCAAAACTGCCCTGTTACATGCAGAGGTTTTTCACAGGAAAGGGTCAATAAGCTTATTCAAGAAGACATTGAAAATGGTTCCAACTGGAATTGTATCATTACTCAGAAGAGCACCCCTGGACTCGAAGGCAATTGGCATACATCTATGTCAGACTGTCTGTGCTAGTAAAATAGTGGCTGCTTTCAGGATTTCATGATCTGTAAACATAGTACACTTACGTTGTGCCTTCAGAAATCAGAACAAACAGTAGTGTCAGGTCTGGATTGTAGGGGGAGCATTCCAACTGATTGAAGTCACCTTTGTGGATGGTATCATGAGCAACTCATACTTGGACACTGAAGCATCAGTACATCTTTGGTCAACACCTGCTTCCTCTTCTGTTTAGAGCCTTGTGAAAATGTTGGCTTGTTAATTGTTTCAGCATTGTTCTGGAATTTGAAAACATGAATCACATCCACTTGCAATCTGTTCTCTTCAAGACCAAAGCAACTCCATTCCTTTGATGTGTATATACTGTATATACTGTATGACTTGTTTTCAAGGCCATGAAATAATTTGATTACTTTTTAAATCATAGCAGCACAGCATATACATTTAGTTTTTTTTGTCACTTGCAGAATGTATAGTTTTACTGCTGTTACTGTACATTTCATTTGTATCTATGTATCTTTTTAATTTAGTTTCTTGTGTATTATGTCTAGATTTTCAAGAACTGCAACCTAAAGAAATACCTTTAAGACTATAAAGTTTTATAGCAAAGTGCTCAACCCTGAATCCTGGAGAACCCATATCTAGGTTTTGTAAGTCACGATATTAAATCACCAATTTCTAAAAATGGACAAAATTCCATTGTAGTCAATAAACTGTGTATTAAGTAAAAATAGATCATTACGGACTAAATCTAAGTACTCTTCAGCCCTCAATGATCAGAATTTCCTTAATTTAACTGATTACTTGCTTGATTAATACAGTATCTTACACATATGGTAAACATTTAAAAACAGGTGATCTGCTGTATAAGATGGATAGAGGCTTTCTGGAACCAGGGCTGTAGACCCCTGAATTATAGAGAAATTAAACAACAATTAACACAATTATAGAGAGGTACAGCTGTGCAGTGGTTAGCACTGCTGCCTCGCAGTGCCGGGGCACTGGGTTCAGTTCCTGGGGTGCTATCTGTATGGAATTTGAATGTTGTCCCCTTGTTTGCATAGGTTTCATTGGGATTCTCCAGTTTCCACCCACCATCCAAAGATATACTGGTAAGTTAATTGGTTTCTGGGAAAATTGTTCCTTATGTGAGTGTGTGTGTTCGTGTCTTTGTGTGCCCTGCGATGAACTGGCATCCCATCCAGGTTGTACCCTGTCTTGCACCTGTTGGGATAGGGTCTAGCTCACCCATGAGTCTGTTTTGGATAAAGTATGGATAAATAGAACACCGTTATTGAAGGCTGGAAATAAATTACAAGGGAACAAGCATGTTTACCTTAAGGTATCCACATCTGTTAGCTCCATGGTTGCAGAAGATTAAGAATCACACCTGACGAAGGCTCCACGGCAGAAACATTGTGTTTTCAGCATGGAATAAACCTATTACTTGTTCCTTCAAAGATTTAGAATGGCAATGTTATGCCAAAACAAAAATCACTGGAATTGTAATAATTATTTCAGAACAGCACATTTAATAAGTTTTTAAGCACAGCATCCTGTTGGGAATAAATGAAAAACCAGCTAGTGCAGAGATAAGGATGCAGGTTTAGTAACACATAAGTCATGAAGTACGAAAGTACGAAACAAAGCAGACAAGATATATTGCAAATTGGCTGTTTTATAAGCCTAATCATATTTTATTTGGTGCTATTACACAAATCATCCAAATTAATAATAATTAAAGAAAATTACAAAGTCTTTTTGTATTCTTTTTACAAGAGGATACAGTAAATGTAGAAAATAAGTACAAAAATATACTGTACAGAAGGAACTCTGGTATCAATCTGGTACAGTATGTGTTAAAATGTTTTGAGTTACTCTCTCATAAAATCCAAAAGCAGCACTGTGTAACTGTGTACGAGGTGCTTTCAGAGCTTCAGAGCTGGTGCTGACAGAAGCCAGAGCCTGAATGTATGAATTGCTAGCACAGGTGGCCAAGTCAATGTGATTGTCTGCAGTATCCCAGTAGGAAAGGGAGCTCCTGTCAGGACCACTTATTCTTCCCTAGCTATGGACTATAAATGCCATAATTTCTGGCAGGCTATATATGACGGGATAGCTAAACTGTGATGACAATGGTGAACGTGACAGGGTTTCATCTAGATTAGGGAATGTGCCAAAAATAAGAATATGAAGGCATTTACAAAACGGAAAATTCCATTAAATGACATTTGGGGGGGGGGGGGGGGGGAGTCTGTCATCCGCAGTAAAACACCAACCCTTTTTTTAAATTTATTTCTCTTGTAGTCAAAGTTTAATCAGAATGCAGCCTAACTGTTCCAGAGGTTCAAGCATTCTATAAAACCTCAGCAATTTCATTGACGTCTGGAAGAAGACTATTTTCATTGTTTTATATCCCACTGACATACCTACTCCCACTGACATAAGTCATCTTTGAGTTGAGTCAGTATGTTATGGGTTTTCATCCCACCTGAAAACATATAAATAATTTCACTTAATTTGATTACTGATATAATGATGTTTTGCAAATCTTTAGATACTGAGGAATTTTATTTTGTATTAGGGTACAGTGACTCTCCAAGACCAGCCTGAGTGCTGCATTAAATTGCCCCCCAGGCCAGTAGATGGCGCGGCCTGAAAGAAAACCCTCTATTGAAACAGAGAGGCACTGTGAAATATAGAACGCTGTGATTGGTCAGGTCGAAATCCGACCAATGCCGAAAGAGCTTTTATATGGACTTCTACCATCTTTTTCTAGCTTGTAGTGCTGATGTGTGTTTAAAATTTTGTTTTTGGAGGGTATAAGCTATCTTTTTTTGTGTTTATTCTTTATTCGGTTGTTTTCCAGTATGCCTTATTATCAGACCTGGGAAGAATTTTCGAGAGCTGCAGAGAAGCTGTATTTGACAGATCCAATGAAGGTAAGACATTCCCAAGAACTTAATAATGGGCAGTAATTTGCCCAGCTGTGGTCAATGCTGTACACTGTTTGCTTTCAATGTTTAGGCCTATATGATCTTTCTCGAGATAAGCTTTTCAGTAACGACCATCAATGTACACATAAAACGCAAACGAAGCCTGGAATGATTATGAACAATTTTACTGTAATCGCTGCAGGTCAACAGATCCATGCTAAACACAATCTGAGTAGATCTGTTGTGTAGGAGAGTTACAAAGAATTTATACATATGAGGGAGAAGTGCCCTTTTGTCTCTGTGGAACCCTCGATTGTTTCTGAGACCCCCTTTCCTCCGTGTAAAAAATCTCTGTTGGACACTCCTACGATTCCTCACACAGAATGTTTGTCTTCTATGCTTTTCATTGAGAGTTAAGTATTTGAAAAGGTAAGAACCTAGTGATTACATTACTTTAGTTATGAGCCCGATTCTGTCTTAGTCGATTTTCTTTGTGCAAAATATCGGCTAATTCCCTTATTAGTGTTACATGTAGTAACAAAACACCCAACTGCAGTGCATAGCTACAGCTTCTCTATGCATTTTAAACTGGAACCCGTAATCAGAGGCTTAATTTTATTAAGTATCTTATATTTCCTTCCTTTATTTATGAGAAAAATATAATGCTGTTAATTATGTATTTCAAAGATATTGTGAAATCACTTTCAGGGTTTTGTAGTCCTGCTTGGTGAACGTTAATTGGAAAGAAAAAATACATGAGTACAGAGGCAAGATGTTGGTAATTTCCTAACACTGTGGATAGTAGAACAAGATCACTTTATTGGCCATACACAATTTCTTGCATTAGGAATTTGACTTTTCGCATAATCCAGCTTGCTCTCCATGAGACACGCAGGCGGGGAGAGAGAAGCTTGGGGTCAGAGTGCAGGGTTAGCCATTTATACGCTGCCCGTGAAGCACCTGGGGTTCAGGGCCTTGCTCAGGGGCCCAACGGAGTAGGATTCCTCTGCCGGCTGTGGGATTTGAACCAACAGCCTTCTAGCCACGGGCGCAGACCCTTAGCCACAGAGCCACTGCACTGCACAGGATGTATGCCTGGAAGTTATGTTTGTGGTGCTGTCCTGTGCCTTATGCAAGATGGCAGTGATGATCTCATCTTGCAAGATCCTGAAACAGAATCCTAAGGAAACCTAGAGTATTGGGTTTATTTACTTCTGCATAGTTCATCCTAATAATGTCTTCATAGGCTCCTTGTGTTTGGTGACTGGTCAGTAGCGAGAGTGACTTCACTTGATCTGTCATTTCATTTGCATTTCATTTCCATCTAAATCATGGCTATCAAGGAATGTTTATCTAATGTTCTGGTCAAAAATGGCCTTTAATCTGCCTCAGCTGAGACTACCAGGGAAAGTAACAATGTTAGTAATGTATCAAAAACTAATTATGTGAGCAAGTGAGCTGGCCATACTGAAATCTGGTGTTCTTGACATCCCCATATGGAAAGTCAAGCTTGTCTAAGGTTAATTTCTAGTTAGGATCTTCAGGGTTGTTCTAGGCATTTAGAGCATTGTTTGACAGGTTTTAGATCAGTGTGATGCGGTTACCTTTTTTTCTCTTTTATGGTTTAATACATGATCATGTTCTTTTGGACACTAACCCAGCCTGTTGTGTTTTAGGTTCGAGTGGTTCTCAAATATCGACATTGTGATGGCAATCTGTGTATGAAAGTGACAGATGATGCAGTGGTAAGTATGTGCACAACCCTCAGAAATCACGAATACAAGATGATCCAATTCCACAAGTGTACTGAGAATCAGAATTCTGTAGTTAAATGTATAGCCATGCTTAAGGCCTGTTACAGTGTGTCACAGAGCACTGATGGCAGTGGTGGGCTGCTGTGCAGGAAGCCCAGTTGCAGAGTGATGCAGTAATTGAGCTGTACAGTCATAATATGGAGAATAAATAAAGTAATCCAGTTTCTGAATGAATACATATGCATATTGACTGGACAGAAATGTGCTGACTAAGGAGTTTGCACAAAGCTTGTCTTGGAACTTTTCACCTGTACATCATGAGAGATGGACAGTCAATCATCTGAAACTTCACAACAAGCCTTGAAGAACAGTCATTGAATGAATAATTCCTACTACCCATGTTGTCAGTTATAAACCCAGTGATGTTAAAATCCTTCTAGAATGTATATGTAGATGTTTGCTTCCGATATAGAAATAGCCTCCCTCGTCCACTTTTTGTAGTAAATCCTAAACATTAATTTTCTGTTGCAGTTTTTCAGTGGGTACATCAATTACATCATGGCTGTTATGTACTGGTACACGGGATATACAAGTCAACACAGGAAATGAAATCTGAACTTGGCAGTGACCTGCCAAATTCATTTCTACACTGCTGATACGACTAAAATATAAAAGCTGATTATAAGATTGGAATATGAAGGATGAATAAATTAAAGCTCAACTAAGCAGATCTTGAAAAGATTTTTGGTGGGTTTACAGCTTAATATAATGTTAAATGAGGTTGGTGGGTTTACAGCTTAATATAATGTTAAATGAGATGTAACCACTGCAGAAATTTCTATTTTTTCCAATTAAAATTGACAGTTTAGCATGGTTTGTTGTCCTAAAACAAGGTGCTTGTTGGTCAGGATTTTCCTTTTATGAAAGGAGAGAATCAGTTTAGGTAGGTGTACAGTCAGTGAATAAAGATGATGGTATATATTTGAGGAAAATAAGGAAACTGGCTTCTAAATAGGAATAATTTATGGATATTTTCTTTAGTTAATTTTCTAATCCTTTATTCCCCTCGTGATGTACTTTGTATTGTTTTCTTTCTTGCCTTCTGTTAATGGGTGTTGTGCCTTGTTGTTTCAGTGTCTGCAGTACAAGACTGACCAGGCTCAAGACGTCAAGAAGATTGAAAAATTGCACGGAAAACTGATGAGATTTATGGTGTCTAAGGAATCCCGCAGTGTTTCCATGGAAACGGACTGAGTGCTTAGCTCTGTATTGAAGCCAAAATATGGGTGGTTTTTGTGACTTCACAAAAAATGGCAGAACAAGGGAGCAAAAGACTTTTTGAGGAAGTTTCTGTATGGGGGAGGGGGGGACGGGGAGAGGAACTGGGTAAGAAAAAAGGAATGCCTGTTTTGGGGAGGGGGACCTCTGGCTCTTTGGTAGAATCTTGGAAGAAGTCTGTCAAAGCTCCCAATAGACAGCCAGTATTTATTTTTTGTTTAAAGCAGGACAAAACATTGTAAAATGATTAACTGTTCACTTATTGATAAATGTTTAGATTTGACTTTCATTTTGGAAGTCTCTTTGTGAAGAAATATTTGCCTTCAAAAAAACAGTTCCAGAAGAAGCGGACATCGTGATCTCCTGCTCAGAACAATATAGAGACATGGCCTTTAGTTATAATTTACTCAGCCACCCTCTTATCTGAATGTGCATGTTTTTGTTTTTTTTTGCACATAATAAATGTTAGTGTACTAACTTGTTTTAATAATTCCACAAATTCAAATCCATTTTCTCTCTTCCTCCGGCATTTCTTTTTACATGATGTAGTTGCATTATCTTATGTTTTATCCCATGCCACTTATGTCCGTAATTAATGGTACTTTAAATAACTTCAATATGACTGTAATCTGCATATTCCAAGGTCCTGAGACTGTTTAGTATAAAGTGCAGGACACATCCAGAATTTTTCTAAGGTGCAAGATTTAAAATAAACTTTTGGAAAGAATGATGTGCAAACTTATGTACTCCAAAAATTTACTTTCACATTGCACATGCTAAAATGCTGTCAGCTTTTTGATCCAAATAGAAGTGAATTTAAAAAGATTAAAAGCTGTCCATCAGGATCGATAGTACAGGTAACTGCTATTTAAGCTTATTCAAAGGGGAACTACAGTCCCAATTTCTCAGACCATTTATTAAATCACAGTAAAAAAATAATCATTTTTATATAGGGAAATATTATTCCAATTAAGCACAAAATTGTTAACTTTGTGAAAGTACTGTAAGTTGTCACAAACCCCTGGATTCTTCGCAGGCGAGAGTAAGAATTCCCATGAATTGTGACGTGAAACAGCCCTTCTGCTCACTAATCACTGTAATAACTAATGTAATGTGATCTAAGAGTGAATTAAGTACAAGTTGTGCAGAAGATATTTCACTGCAGAAAGTTTCCAATGTGATCTGCATGCAGAGTTAAGTAAATTCTGTTTATTGGCAAAACAGTCTTAAAGATGAGAGCAATATTTCTATTGGATTAAAAGAGATGTATTCACAAGACTGCTTCTTCACAGTGTAATGGGATTGCTTCATATCACCAGACGTTTTATTGCCTTGCTCTGCTGCGCATACCAGGAAAGTGTCTGTTTTGTGTTGTTATTTGGAGGTTTTACAAGTACAACTGTTGCATTTTACTTTTCTTGTGGTTTGAAATGCACTCATCAATGCTAATTCTTTCTAACACCAAAATATAAAAATAGTGTTGCAATTCTCTTTTAAAAACTATGCATTAAATACAGATGAAGGTCATGTACATTAATGGTCAGAAAATCCAAAGACGTGTCGACTACAGTAGATTCACAGCATGAATATTAAATGCGATCTGTTCCCTGTTTAATTGTTTTCAATACTTGTGTCCAGTAGACCCGTTGATACTGTCTTGTCATTCATCTATATTTAATCAGTCCTTTGAACAAAATAGAGTATGTGTGCAGCTAAATACATTTTGCTCAGTCTGTTTAGATCGTCGATGTTAGAAATAATTAACTGCATCACTATGAAAATCGGTTAACATTTAAGCCTTTAGCACCCAACCAAAATTTGCTCAATTGTTTCATGAATATGTTGGAAATGCAAAAATAAGGTATAGTGGAAGAATGTGTTTTCTGTTTAAACTTTAATAAGAAATTCTCTTGGGATTTTGCATGGAGAGTAGAAACGTGGTTATAATACAAATTTATCATATAAATGTCAAGAAAAGCTATCTAATGTGACAAGTGTGCTGTTCGGGTCAGTGTGAATCTTCCAACTGTTTAAGGTAGGGGAAAGAAACTGGTTAATGGAGACATCAATGCAAACCCTGACACCCTCCGGTTTATTGCTACATCTTTTAAATGCTTAATTCGTTGACTCTTGATTCATGACCATTTAGCATATTTTTTCTTTAATTGAGTTTAATAGACTGATTTCTGTAAAGAAAATGAAAATTTCAGGTTTGTGTATTGCAGGATAGACAAAATATACTTTTAAGATCCTTTTCCAGTCAAACAGAATAGTGTTATTGAAGCCAATATTTTACATCTTCTATAGGAAATGGGGAAAAGTGATCATTTTCTTCAGGTTTGTTTCTTTAGAGTATTTTGTTCTAAGTTAAACCATATTGGTTCATCTCCTTATTTATTATAGTCTCTGTATCTTTGAAGTACCTGCATTGTTGACCTTTAAAGTTTTTTTCCAACTTTCATACATTGAGAGCCCTTTTTTAGCTTTGGCTCAGTGTAAAACTGTAGTAGCAAATCACTAAGCACCTTGCAGCCTTTGTTGAACAATAATTTTGTTACCAGAAAAGATTAAACATCTTGTAGACAAAAATATAACCCTTAAATCTAGATGTGGTTCTGATGTTTTTAGAAATAATAAATGTGATAGGTACTAATATCCAGGCAAGGATATACAACATGCTTTACATGAATAAAGAGTTCTGCTGTTTTTCATCTGCTCAGTTAAGCAGCATGCAATCCATGAATGGCTGGAATCTGAGTTTCCGTGTTTTTTTTTACATCCCGTTTACACAGAAAATGACTTTGAGAATAGCAGCTATACCTGCAGGCTTATGTGATGCACATGCTATAGACCTGCCCTCAAATGATTCATCTAAAGTGTGTAAATATTTAATTTAATTTGATTTGATCATGACAGTGTGTGTACAGTACTTGCTGTACTTACAGTAACTTATTGTCCAGTTGGACCCCTAGTTGGGGATGGGAAGTGATGATCTTGTGTTTACCTGAGTGTTTTCAATAGATTAAATCTCTCTTGAAGGCTGCAGCCATATTTGGACTGAACAGGACTGAAAATTGTAGTGATTCCCTTAGTAGTCTGTAAGATCTATTATGTAGCTAACTGTGACAAGCGGCCGGTTCTCTTTCTGTGTTCTTGTTCTGCAAGTTGACTAGAAAACTCATTCAGATAAAATGTTGCTGCAACAGAAAACTAGCTGAATTAAGATTTCCTGGGGAAACAGTGCCAGACATTTATGTCTCATTATGCTTATGCAGATATTCAGCAATCAAAGTGAGGGTTGTGAAAACCTGCTTGGGAAACTACTAGCATGAGCTTAGTTGCCACAACCAAGAGTCGGCAGAGCCACAAAACATCAACAGCTTTCTAACTTGCGTTTCTTGTTAGTGCAGTAGGTGATGTCCTTCTGACAGTGCATGAGTTGGATCCCACAATCATCTCTGCAGCTGTGACTTCTGTGTAAAACACAAGAGATTCAAATTTACAGTAGAAATTAGTCCCGGTGAGCCACTATTGTGAGTTCACAATGAAATTAGTGAACAAAATACAACAATTTAGTATTTTAGTGGATACCTCTGTCACCAAAGATTGGGAAACCAAATGAGATTAAAAGTGAAATATAACAAAACTTGGTACAGTAGATATTTTAAGGTTAGGGTTGGGAGGGCTCTGATGAGCAATTGTTGGCAGTCATTGTCTGTTTTGCTGCTGGCTCTTAGTTTGCCTACAGTGTCAGTGAGAGGGTTCTGGCTGAGTCTGCATAGTGCTCTGCTGAGGTCAGCTTTCACTGCAGTTTAATGTATTCGTAGCTGGATGTCTTTCCTTTGGATGCACGCCACTGTGGGACTTTCATTTTATTTCAGTTATCCTGCTTTGATGAAAGAGTGCAGTCTGGCTGTTCCTTAATGGGATGAGAGAACTACAAATGCAGCTGAAGGTGGTGCTGGTGGACAAAAAGGTGATACTCTTCCCTCCAGATCAGAAATTATAAACCAGTACCCCAGCATGGACAGGGGGCACCATACTGTAGAAGGTACCATGGTACTATCCTTCAGATGAAGTTTTAAAACAAGGTCCTGACTACTTGGTCATTAAAGATCCAATGGCAGCTTTAGAAAGTGCACTTTTTCCTTTTACTGTTTGTCCTTGCTAATTTCCTCTCTGCCCAAGCACAGTCTATGGTACCATGGTGATGCAGTGGCTGGCATTGTTTCCTCACAGCACTGTGGCCCTGGCTGTGATTTCTCAGGGAATTCCTGGGGTGCTATGTGTGTGGCGTTTGCATGTTCTCACCCTTTTTTTTGTGTGGGTTTCCTTCGAGTGTCCAAAACATACGGGTAGGTTAATGATATTCTGGAAAAACTGGCTCTGGTGTGAGTATGTTCACATCTCTGTATGTATTGCCCTGTGATGGACTAGCTACTAATTCAGGGTCTAAACTTCCTTGCCCCCTTTCTTTGCCAGGATAGACTCTGGGTCTCCTGTGACCCAGTATTACATTACCCCCACCCAAGTGTTCCCTTTAATTAAATTGTTCTCACTTCTCTACCTGATCTGTTGTGTAGTGGGACTATATCTGGCCTAATATTGCTCCCACACATCATCCATATGGTTCTTACACTTCAGTGCTAGATGATGTGGATCTTCTCCTATACTGTATGTGAAATGCTTTGTGAGCCTTTGCAATGACATATATAAAGGCAAGAAACTATTGTAATGATTATTCATGTGCATCATTCTGAACTACAATGAATTGAGGCCTGGGAAAGAACCGAATATGACATTGCCAAACCTTTTTGGTTTCCTATTATTTTGATAGATGTAATTTTTGTCAAGCTTTTGATGATATGGCTGAAATGATATGAGGATAACTGAAAAGTTGATGCATACTTGAAAAGACTCAGCATTTCTTTTAGAGTTAAAAGAATTGTGCAATGAGATACACATACAATTTCTTGTATTAGGAATTTGTCTTTTCAAATACCCCAACTTGCTCTCCATGCAACACAGACAGGGAGAGAAACTTGGGGTCAGAGGGAAGGGTCACCCATTAATACAAAAAACCCTGGAGCAGTTGGGGTTAAGGGCCTTGGTCAGGGGCCCTAAGGAGTAGGATTCCTCTGCCAGCCACGGGATATGAACCGGCAGCCTTTCAGCCACAAGCCACAGAGCCTTAGCCACAGGGCCACTGCACTGGCCTATGAATAGGTTTTCTATGTTAAAATTATATACTGCTGACGTCTTATTTGGTCACATTCTATAATTATGGACTTTGGGGAAAACATTCAACAGCCAGCATGTACGCTATAGTAAGTATAGTTTATAATACTTAGACTCACATTTAGACATCACATTTAAAAAGTATGCAACCACAAAGTATGCATTTTAAGGACCTGTAAATGGATGCTTTTTGTTCCTTTGCTTCATGTATCTTAAACTTTTAATCTCCTTGTGATTTACTAGGAGTTTAGTGCAGGGATTGTCAATATGTATTTGGGAATTGTGAAATACATTTTTCCACAGTGCTGCTGATCTGTAAGAGTAAATGACACAAAGTACATTTTGCTCTTTGTGTTGCTGTAAAAATAACTTAAGAAATGTTTCAACACCAATTCATATCGTCTAACATTGTGTTGGTTAAATCTCATCAGGAATGATAAGGAATTCATTTTACATTCATAAAATCATTTTTAGAGTGAAACATTTTTGACATTCTGTAGAGCAGTGTATTCTTTTAACCCCTGATGCAATATTCACTAAGGCTACATTCAGTGTGAAAAAATCAGAACTTCTGCTCCTTGCTCTCACAGAACATCAAAACGTGCCGAGCCGCTGAATTAAAGATGAGGTGAGCCTGGAAGCCTTTTGTATAATTTAAATGTCCAATGTGTCTCTGAGGGCTTTAAAATATCTTTGAATTTCTGTCATCTGCTTTCATACTTAATGCGTATTTCTTGCAGGCTGCTTTGAATCTTGCATACCAGGGTATGTAACATGGTTTCCGTTGCTAAGAGTCTTGGTAAAATAGCAGTGCTACTTCATGTCATTAATGTGTTTAGTGATGGTCCTATTCCTTTACTCTCTTACTGATGAAAAGAGAAAGTAATAAAAATAATGTATTTTTTTATGTTTCTCCGTGTGGGGTGAAATGTTTTCAATTAATTTTGTTATCTGATAACAGACCAAATAATTTGTAAGACAAATGATTTTTTTTTAATTAGTTTTAATATTTTTTACTATACTGCGAAAAATAACGTCACAAGACTGACTAGATGGAGTTATTACGATTCGGAAAGAAATGAACTGCAGCTTTAATAATGCACCATGTTTTTTAAGTGTGGGTAAACTGTGATGATTTATTTTACATTATTCTCATTGTGTGCAATTAACTGAATCTCATTTACAAAATCTTATGATAAAAAAGTATTCATCCGCAGTCAAAGTAATCGAACTGTGTTCAGAATCATCACAGGATAAGTCAGGACAGTGATTTTAACCTTCTGACCTCGACTGTATTTCTGCCTGTTTCACTTTGGATTCAAATCAATCGTATGGCTGGATCCTAATCAGAAAACTAAGAAAAGTTGTTCTTGTTGTTGTAACTTAGATGCTGGGAATGACCACGTGACATTTAGTTCCAACATAAAAGATCATGATTATTTTTTTTTTCGAGAACCAACTCGCACCAGTTCATGCGTCTTTCTCGTGGATTTTAGTGCTTCTACGGAACAATGTAGAAGAACTATACTCTACTGCCCTCTAGTTACACCAACATTAAATCTAGTGTACTACAAGTGTCTTTCTTGGTAAGCGTTATACTGTAGTGTACTGTATACTCTTATAAGTTATCAAAAATCGGACCACAATTTCAGTCTTTACTGACAGGGGAGCCTGTCTATCGGGTCTGACATTTGGCGTGAGCTGTGCTTTTAGCCCTTCAAGCTCCTTATTGATCGTTTAACATCACTAGTTGCGAATGCACACTAATGTAATGACTGTACAACCTGCTGATATAGTATAGTTTTCTATACATTTTAAAGTATTGCCTGCTGACCAATTGCTTGCTTTCGATTTCTTCACATACTCTACAGAAGGATCAAACAACTGTGAAATCTAACCATATCAAGAAATGAAAATACTCTGCGAGATCTGCTAGAAAGAAGTGAAGCACCTTTTGCTGATTAACCCAGGTCATCTGGACCTGTTCAAAGTGTGTCTAAGTGGGACTTTTTGGGTAGAATGTTGTAACATTTGTGTTTTAATTTTTTTGGATCTATTTTAACTTTATTCTTTCAAACTCCCACCAAACCACAAAATTGTACAGAATTTGTAGGACTGCTTATTATTACTTCTGTTTAAGTATATGGTGCCCTCTCATGGCTTCTTAGCATATTACTCAAGTAAAATCCAACCACATTTACATTAAGTTTAAAATTCAAAAGAGTAAAGAGATTGTGAATTTGATTCTATAATCTAAACAAACTGGCTATTTGTCACACTATAGTATTTTGTTTTTCAAATCGAATCTTATGTGCTTAAAAGGATTTTAAACCCATTTGTATATCTTTAGAGGGCCCTTTCTGAATATGAGAAATTCGATGATGGACTTTCCATACAGAACATAAATGAATTCCTTTTTTTGCTACTGGATAATAAAAAGCTAAAGGTTTCCAACAGTATTTAGAGAAGAATATCACTAGAAATGTTTTTTCTGAAATACAATTAGAAGCTGTCAGCTTTTATTGTCTGTCTAGATAGATAGTCTTTAATGGGCTACTGTAAATGGGTTGAAGGGCATCTTCTAAAAAATACAAAAGCCTTAGTCTAAGTTCATGCAGTGAAGGGATAATGTTTATGTTTATGGACCCGTGGTTCATGGTTCCATGAATGTTTATGCCACTGATTTTCTTGTTCATTTAAATTGATTTTTCCTTTTGTATTCCAGACAATACATTTAAAAACTTGAAAATGATTTCATGTTATATTCCCTGGATTGTCTTTGTTTTTGGAATATGGATTGTATATGGGAAATAAAAGTAATGAGATAAAACAAAATGGCCTGAAAGGTAGAGAAATGGGTCAGTTACAGATCTGTGATCTGTAATTACGATTTTACTCAAGTACAGTACAGTATATACCGTTCTTACCAATGTAATGTATTGAATAAAAATGCACATTACAGTTACCAAACTGTATCTCAGGAGCATCTGTAAAAAAAGATCATAGTACATGGACATGTAAGCAAAAAAACAAAGCAGAACTTTAAAATATTAGTGAATACACAACCAAATCCCAGGTGACAGAAAAGATGGAAGAGGATGAGCAGTACCACACATGAAAAGTGTATTCAGAACAGTGACTTAACACAGAGGAGCCAAGGGACCGAGAATCAACAGGGGTCATATTTATAAAAAACAAAGGGTATAGCATTAGCAATATCCTACAGGTCAACATATTCATCTATAAATCATGATGCCGTTTGCGATATGACAAAATCAGGAATGTACATTTAAAGGAAGAAGTGGTTTTCATGGGAGATTGTAATTTTTTCCAAATAGATTACTGTAGGAAAAAACAGTAGGAAGGTCAGCAAATGCAACTGAAATGGTACACAGACCTAACAATGGCTTTCATATTCAGTTTATCACAGCACATGCTACAGGGAATGCCTTCAGTTATTACTAGTATTGATCCAGTCTTTTTAAATAATCAAGATGGAGTAAGGAAAATAGAAATAAAAAAACGTCACAGAACTGTGAACATTATATGTAGGTTGTGAAGTGTACTTTGAAACTGTACAGGTAGAGACAGGAACAAAGATGGAGAATTTCAGTCAAATCCAATCAAGAGAAATGGAATGAGACAGCATACATATGGAATCAATAGAGTCACAACAGTTGAGAGACGTTCCGCTTGAAGCACAAAATTAATCCATCCCTTATCTTACGGCACATTAGATATTTTTATCCCACAAGTAATTAAATTAGACAGCAAAGCAGTGGCCCAAATCTATTAAGTAGTTAAGGTTAAAGAAATAGGTTAACAAAAAAGAGAATCCAGTTAACAAGGCAGTATAATGAACTCCACACACATGTTAAAACCACATTAGAAAGGCCAAGACATTAATAGAAAGGAATATTACAATGGAGGATAAAATCTGTAAAGTTTTTTTTCAGTATTACAAAAGCAAACAAACAGCAAACTATGATTTAAACTGTCTCAGAGATAGGGGGAATGACAAGTATTAAATGAAGTAACCCTACAGCAGAATAAACTGTAATGTGAATTTGTAAGGAAGAAAATAGATTAATAAGCAACACTTAAGAAAAACACAGTGTTTCTTCAGTTTAATAGATATAATGAACTGGTAAAGAATACATAAGGACTACCAAAACATGACAGATTTTTAGTCATTATTTATTAATAAAAGACTAACCATTATAGACCATTAAATATAGATTATTAATAAACATATGCAGAAATATATGGATCCATTTTCCAACTACTTCATCCAGTTCAGGGTTCCAAGAGTCTATCCCAGCAAGCAACAGGCATAAGGCTGGATACACCCTGAATGAGACACCAGTCCATCACAGGTCACCCACACTCACACCGGGGCCAAATATTCCCTTCAAGCCTAGCAGTTTGTCTTTGGACTGTGGGAGGAAATCCACACAAACACAGTAAGAACATACAAACTCCACACAGATAACACCCCAGCACCGCAAGGGCACAATGTCAACCAGCATACCACCATGCCAGCTTGCAGAAATATAGTCCTTATTAATCATAAGAAATAAAAAAAATTCTCATATCTCTGCTACATGTTTTTGTTAGGAGACAGAAAATGAATAATTCACTCAGGTGTTTGGGAAAGATGAAATACACCTTGCCTCAGGCTGAGCAGCAACAAAGTCCTATGTTAAGGGATATTAACAATGAAGATACAAAATAATATTCTAGCAATTGTAAAGAAACAAGAGAGGTGTTTAAAAGTTTCTAACTGGAAAATTGCTGATTTAAAGTGAAGGTCATCCATTAAGTCTAAATGGATTTAGAAATGAAAAAGTCTAAATGGATTTAAAAAGAATAAGTCTTGGTTAGCTAACTTATGAAGATTTATACAAACAGTGTATATGACACATCTTATTTAGTCAGGAGGTTGTTAATTAAATTATTCATAAAAACACAAATTTTCAGTTTGCAGGTGTAGACATTTAATCTGTGTGCTTGGCTTCAGAATTGATTAATGGGAAAAATAGTACAGTTAAGGGGTGAATGCTTAAATGTAGGCAATGTTATTAGGAGAATACCATAATAAACAAGTTCAAGATCACTGGTCTTCCTGATTTATATCAAATATCTAAATCACACCTATTGAACTTGTTTCTCCTACAATCTGCTCCAGTAAACAATTTTTCAATAATCAGCTCCAATCAAAACTAGTTTTGCTATTGAACTTGTTTCTCCTACAATCTGCTCCAGTAAACAATTTTTCAATAATCAGCTCCAATCAAAACTAGTTTTGCTATAACCTGTTAATGATTACACGGATAATCAGAAAGATCAATATAGCAATAAAGGAGCTGGTTACATCAAAGTACAGGAATAGAGAGGATTGGGTGGGGTGAGATGACTAGCCCTGATCTAGATTCTGGTTGGCAAAATAGGTATGTTCAGAGATTATACCAAACTAGGAGGACTAGTAAACTGTAGAACCTGCAAAACATATTGAAAAATATGACTAGGTAAAACCCGGCAGGTGACAATTACATGGCCAGCAGTCATATCACCCTGCAACTCACAACTGGTAACCCACTGAAGCTAAGCAGGTGTGAGCCTGGTCAGTACCTGGATGGGAGACCTCCTGGGAAAAACTAAGGCTGCTACTGGAAGAGGTGTAAGTGGGGCCAGCAGGGGGTGCTCACCCTGCGGTCCATGTGGGTCCTAATGTCCTAGTATAGTGATGGAGACACTATACTGTAAACAGGCGCTGTCCTTCGGATGAGATATAAAACCAAGGTCCTGACTCTCTGTGGTCATTAAAAATCCCAGGGTGTTTCTTGAAAAGAGTAGGGGTGTAACCCTGGCGTCCTGGCCAAATTTCCCATTGGCCCTTACCAATCATGACCTCCTTATAATCCTCCTCTATGAATAGGCTACATTACTCTGCTCTCCTCCCCACTAATAGCTGATGTGTGGTGAGTGTTCTGGTGCACTATGGCTGGATGCTGCACATTGGTGGTGGTGGAGGGGAGTCCCCATTACCTGTAAAGTGCTTTGAGTGGAGTGTCCAGAAAAGTGCTATATAAGTGTAAGCAATTATTATTATTAATTATGTGCAAGAGACTATAGATAATGCTAATGGGAAACACTGAACCTAAAGGGACTGTTTAGGAAAAAGTCTTACAGATGCAGATCCATTATTTTACTCTTCTAGATCAAGGGTAATCAACTGTTGGTTTTAATGGTCACCTTTAAATTACGAATTTCTAAAGCCTCAGAACAGAACTTGCTCAGATCATGGAAGAGGAGGAGCTCAATTAAGCAGTTTAGATACTGAGCATCCACCTTCCATTCCCTAACCACTTCTTCCGATTCAGAGTCGAGGGGGAGTGGGAGCCTATCTCAACAAGCAACGGGCGCAAGGCCAGGTATACACTTGACATGATATCAGTCCATCGCAGGGCACAGTTTAAATAGCATTTGAAATCCAAATTACAACACCCTGTAGCTCTCACGGATAACATTCCTGATTAAATTGATCACATTAACCAGCTAATTACTGATTTAAGAGGGATCTAAAACCTGCTGGATTGTGGCTTTCCAGAATGAAGATTACTGTAGCTATTCCTGTTCTAGAAACTGTGGGGAAGAATAAAATAGGCAAAAAGAATGTTAACATATATCTGTGTTAATATATAAAGTATATTGAAATTGCAGCATGTATATCAAGGGAGGTTATATTAAAATTGTACAATGCCCTGTGTTCAGTTTTGGTCATGGAAATACCAATGACAAAAATATTGATGCTCTAGAATCCATTAAAAAAACAGTAACCAGATACATTTCCAGGCTTAAAAGGAATGTCCAATGCTTTCAAACACTAAAGAGCTGAATATTTTTCATCTTGATCTGAAAAAAACCTGATTCAAGTGTTCAAAATCTTGCAAGGCAAAGACAAAGTTAACCCAATTGACTTCTTCAAAATCATCACTGAAACATGACCTCAAATTAATTTTTTAGAACAGCTTAGGTAAATGTCTCCTGTAGCTTGTCTGTAAGGATACGCAACACAGTCATGTTTACATTTAAGGCTTGTGCTTGCAAATAAGCTTTAATCATTGCTGAATATCAAATGCTTTACATGTACTCTGGTTGTGAATGTTCATTTTTTGGCAATAAACTAAAGCGTTGCTATTTTTTCAAATTCCTGCATTTTCAATTGTCGGAATAAAGAATTCTCCTGCGTTTTATTGCTTTTTCAGCACTGGAATTTGGTTAAGGGCCCAATAGGTCTGCTGCAATTTTATTACAAATTTTGTATATTATTTTGTCGATTATTATAAGGCCTTGAATACTTATTGAATATTGAAACTGTCTACTGTATGTTTATCCTTTTTTCGCAATAAGTCAATACGTAACCAGATAAGAAGCACTACACGAAACCCTTATATTTGTAAACTTCTAATACATTTTCTAAAAGTCTTTATTTCAATCAAATTGACGGCGTTGGGTGCAGAGTTTAAAAACCACATTTCCCAGAAACCATTACACTAAGGTTCTATGCATTTGTATTAGGCAAGTTTGGGAGCGGAAGAATCAGTGCAACTGTCGTGTTGTCAGGTAGGGATAAGTTTTTCACTCCAGTGTTTGCTTTTTGTATCCGAATTTTCACTCCAGTGTTTGCTTTTTGTATCCGAATTTCCCCAAAATCTAAATTTAAGGAAACAAACAACAGTGTTATTTGTATCTGCTTTAAGCGTTAAAAAAACTAATAGAATGTTACTTAGTATAATCCTTGCTATGAATAACGACTGACGAAGATCTTGTTTAATATTTTGCTGAATTCTTTATTTAGGATTGGTCAGAAAAGGCTAAATCGGGCCTGCGGCTGATAAGTGTTTTTTAAATGGCAACGTTTTGCATTCCCTTACGGTCATTACTCGCGATCTTTGGTTTCTCGAAACTAAAAACAAGCAATGAGTCCTTACTGATGAGAAAATATCGAGTAAACAATTCAATAAAGCTATCAAAGATAGAGTTATTTTTTAACCCTGTCGTACAGTGTGCAAACAAATTGTGTTGATTGTTCGGCTTTTAAATGTTACAAACTCAGTAATTATGTTGTGCACCGTACTACTTTTTGAAATAAACAGCTTAGGAGAGATCTGAAACATTAAAACTATTTTTATAAACAATTCAATAAAGTTTGTGCAAACAAATTGTGTTGATTGTTCGGCTTTTAAATGTTACAAATTCAGTAATTATGTTGTGCACCGTACTACTTTTTGAAATAAACAGCTTAGGAGAGATCGGAAACATTAAACCTATTTTTTAACGCTGTCCAACAAGCACATAGTTCAATTAAAAAGCGCTGTGTTAGTAATTATGTAATTAAGCACTTAGTTGCAGTAAAACGGGTCCCCTAGAATGGGAGTATAGAAATTCTATGTTCCTCAGGTTATCCTGACTCTGAAGCCACAGTACTGAACATACTGTACTTAGAAATGGTGTAAAATGTTTTATAGTTTGACTAGCGAGTAGCATACCACATTTCCCTGCTTGCTTTCATCAGGTGGTTTTTGACTAGTCTGACCCAACCCTTTTGAATAATTTCGCAAGTGATAACGTTGCCCTGTTGCCTGCCTTCACAGTCAATTGGTAAATGGGTCAGTTCATGTAAAACTGACCTGAATTTGGAATGACCATCTCAACCTTTCCTGAAATTCACCACATTTGGTCCATGGTAGAAGGATTGGAAGGAACATTTCACTTTTCTCTCAAATATGTTTTTGAAATATGGTCATTTAAAAGTGGCCATTTTGGGGTGTTTTTGTAATTACCCAGGTTTGTCAACTGGTAACACAGAGGTTAATGAAAAGCTTGTGAGGGGGAAGGGGATTAAATTGTGATTTTTACCCCATATGTATTTTGGGAAGTGCAACTTGAGTTCCTAGGGTCTCACCTGAGAGGGATTTGAAACGGGGAAAGGGGGAACAATTTTGGCTGAAGGGGATCCAAGTAAGGAGATGCTATAGAAAGGAAGCTCTCTTTGCCACCCTCCTCAACTATTTTGTGCAATGCTGTGCCTGCAGCTGTCCTGTACTTTAGTTAATGTTCTGAAAGGTGAAATAAGTTATTGAGGAATGTGCAGTGATTACTTACCGAAAGTGTTTTGGTAAATATCGAGTATAGCACAGTCAGAGGGAGGCATATGTATGTTCAAAATACAAAATAAAATGTGTGTTTCACTGTGTTACTCTCCAGAATAAACATTTGAGTTGAAAATCAGTTTTCTATGAGCAGATATTCATCAATGGCCATTTTCATTGCTGGATCCCCCACCACATTTCTCTACAGGTTCTCTATCTGGTATACCAATTTTTCCTTCAATTCTGAAAGTAGAGTTTTTTGTCAGAATTGACTGCCAATCTTTAAAATGTAATGAGCAATTATGCTTTGGAAGAGACAAAAGAGACAAAAAATCGAAATTCTAAATTAAATATAAAGAAGGGGCTCTACAGAAATTTAAGCATGCCTTTTTCAGAAAGTAGTTCAGATGACAACCAGTACTCTTGAGTTTATTAGTCCAACTTGACCCCCATTTCAGTTGCTGCAATAGTAATCTTTTCCTTTTTTCCAAGGATCATCAGATTACTGCAAATGGCCCTCAGCCTTTATCTTGTGTGTAAACAACATTTAGGTTAAGGGTCATGAGAGCAAATGTCTGTTTTCCTTTCATTTCTTTTCCCAGTTCATGAGAACTGCTACTTTTCATTTTCATAACAACGTGGATGCAAAAATTGTTCCAGACTTTGTTTACTTTTAGCACAGTTTTGCAATTCTCGTTTTCCAGTTCACTGCTTTAGTTCAACTTCAACTTTTTCAGGAGAGATTTTGCCAGGCCTGTTTTCCCTGGCAGCCGTCTTTCTTGATTACTTAGCAACCTGTGAGCAGCTGTGCAGCTCTTCTTATTTTGTTATAATGTATTTTGTTTGGAATGTTTTAATTCCATTTGATCTATAGATATCCATACGATCTGTAGGCAAGAGCATGATCAGATATAATGCAAATCATAAAAAACCAAAAGATATTAAATTTTTGAACATGTCATGAAAACGTTAGTTTTTATATAATTTTTTTTGAAATTTCAACATTTCAATTTTCAATTTCAAATGTCAATTTTGTATTTTGAAAAGTGAAAGTTTACTGTAGCTGTAACAACATTGTTGCTGTAAATTAAGGTTAGGACTGTTGGTCAATACACAGAAATCCACTTTGAAATTGCTTTATGTCTTTATTTAATTGTGTTGTGTTACGATAAACAGAGATGTATTTAAACAGCATGCCAATTACTTCATAAATGCTGTAGGTTAAATCTCCTTGGATTGTTAGAAAACGGTTGAGACAAATAAGATATTGTTTTTATTCTTGACTACAGCAAAGCAGATCCTCAGGAAGTGATTTGCATTTCCTTGTGATATACACTTATAGTGAGTAAAGGAACAAGTAATGGGTTTATTCCTGAGCTTCACACCTGAAGAAGGCTCCATGGCCTCAACATTCTGTTTTCTTCTATTTTCAGCATGGAATAAACTTATTACTTGTTCCCGTGAGTATAAAATTGTGTGTGGGTACCTGAAGAAGGCTCCAGAGCCAAAACATTGTATCTCTTTTCCTTTCAGCATGGAATGAACCTTTTCCTGTTCCTTTGTTTCTAATGTTATTATGCGTTTCTTATTCACATTTTATTTTTCTTGCAATTCTCCAGGGGGAACTCTTTCACTCCACTCTCTGAAGGCTAGGTCAGTAAAAGCTGCAGGGAGTGGTTATCTGTGGGGGAGAATGTTTACAGAACGTTTTGTAATGGAAAGTACAGGTACTTCCCAAAATAAAGGAAACCCCAACATAAGAGTGTCTTCATAAGGCACTGGGGCACCAAGCCTCATACAGCTTGGGGGTGCCTTGGCATAGATTCTACAAATGTCTGGAACTCCACTGTAGGAATGTGACACCACGAGATCTTCCATAGGAAGATCTTCCATCTTTAGAGATTTGGTGACTGGGATGGCCAGGACATATAGCTTCCACCGTTTTCATGCTCACACAACCATTCAGTACCCACACGTGGCCTGTCAATAGGGGGGGGCATTGTCATCTATGATTCCACTCCCATCAGGAAAAAAACGCTTCACTGTAGGATAATTGTGATGACTCAGCATGGCGTTTTATACTGTATATTGACATTTATCTTGCCCTCTAACGGGTGGAGTGGACCTAAACCATACCTGGAAAATGGACCCTACAGCAGAACAGAGCCAGCAGACCCCTTCTACTGTGGGGAAACAGGCACATGAGCCTTTAAACCTTTTTGGCACATGTACACGTACACCAAACCATAGTATCTCTCTCTGTGAAGTCTGACGGACTGTGACTTGATGAAGCTGCCTGCTTGCGCCGTAGATTGATACTTGCAGTCAACGGTACTCATCTGGACATCACTGCCAAGGAGTATGTGCTTTCATCCACAGTTGCCCCTAGCTGATGATGGGTTTCCCTCAGACTTCCATGTCAATATCACCTTAGCCACTCTTCCTCTTGAAACATCGGCATGTTGAGCTGATTTCGCCATTGAAGCTCCTGGCAAATGTGCCCCAACTATCACCCCTCTCTAGGAATTACTTAGATCTCTTCTTCTAGCCATGGTATCAAGAATATTAGGAAACTGGGCCTATTCAGCATTTTTATATGTGATCCTTAGCATGATGGGATGTTACCTGCTTAATTAATTCAAGAACCACACCTTTGTGGAAGCACCTGCTTTGAATATATTTTGTATCCCTCATTTACTTGAGTGTTTTCTTTATTTTGGCAGTTACCTGCCAGCAGTCTACTGTACTTTCAGTGTCTTTTAAATATACTTTCAAATACAGTGCATACCAATGGACGGTTTTTGTCATTCAGTGTGCCATGTAGAAGTAAAAAGGTGAGACTTAAATTAAAGCGTTAATTTGAAAGAAGAAAAATTCATTGTCTTGAGGGAGCTCAAGGGCTCTGCTATTTCATACGCTAATCCCTTTTGCTGTTCATGGAAGTTGTTGTGCAACTTTAATAGGCCTTCACAGTGTTTGTAACAAGCCAGTCAGGCTTTCATTCTGAAGTACAGAATAGCAAAGATTTGACCACTTTCTGCATTTTGCAGATTACAAGTTTATCTAAAACGCTATTAAACATACAATATTAAAATATTCTCAATATTTTGGGGAATAGCCACCTGTCTTTTCAGTTCCACTCGTATCGTGAGTTTTCACACTTTCAAAATAAAGTTACAGGTCTTTGTGCAAGAAAGTATACAGTAACACCCCCTGTATTCACATACATTTGCACACAAGGGGTGGCCAATTTAAGTGGGGATGGATGGATGGATGGATGGAGGTAGGGGGTTAAAGTTATGAGGTGGTCAGGGGAAGAATGGGGTTGTTTTAGTCCAATTACTGATTTACTGTTTTTTTTCCCCCAAAGTGTTTTGTCTGCAAAAATGAAGAATATTATAAAATCTATTAAAAAAATACACACCCAGTGTGTTCAGTCTGCCCATGCTCGGTGCTCAAGAAAATGGATGACTCTCTGCTTTCTGTGTCTGTAGCATCGGGCACTATGCTTTTGGAGGTGGCAGCAGCTGTGGCCCTGGGAGTAGTGGTCTGTCTGCTGGTGTTCAGAAAGAAGAAGGTGGAGGAGACACTGGAGGCTGAGGATGGCTGGTGGGGAGCGGGCCAGTGGCCTGAGTCTGCGGAGGACGAGACCATTCATCCTTTCAGAGTGCAGACGTCCACTGAGGAGATTCAGGTGGGGTCATGAGGATGCGAGAAGTTTGTTTCAGGACAGATGAAGGGAAGTGATCTGCCCTTGAGGGTTCTTTTTGTAGCACTCTTGTATAATTGAAAATGGCAGCTTATGAGGGTGATTGCTCACATCTGTAAAAGAACCAAAATATTTCATTCTGTGTTTCAGGATTTATACAGACGCATTGATCAGACACGACCTGTTCCCTCTCTGGAGGAAAGCCGGTTCCATTACGGATTTAACTCCACATACTTGCAAAAAGTGGTGTCCTACTGGAGGAACGAGTTTGACTGGGAAAAGCAAGTCGCGAAACTAAATAAATATCCACATTTTAAAACCAAAATTGACGGTGAGGTTCAGTTTTTTATTTGGAATCCTTATTTTGAAAGTTATTTTTATTATACTCGCCCGATCTGGGATACCCAGTTATGTTTTTTTCTTGGGTATCGGCGACGATACCCATGACGGCACACAAGGGAGAGTATGGAAGTGCCTGCACACATTCTGACCTTTAAGCCACATGTTGCAGGGAAAACAGCCCTGTTTTGGAGGTTGAGCCCTCACTGAAAGGCTATCAGCACCACAAACCTAGGGAGATCTGCGCAAGCACTGACCCACTGACCCCATCTCATGTGTTCTGCTGCATGGGCAATCTCATTCAGAGAGCTAGCAACATGAAACACACTACACCCGTGATCATAGAGGTCACCCTATGCTTGGGCAAGCACCTTTGCTGATTTAGCCATTTGGGAGGTCCCAGTACTTTTTAATGACCTTCAACTTATTTTCCTAAAACGGGCCTGTTTGAGGTTGGTTCTCAGTACTTCTTTATATTGGCAGTCTCTTAAAGTGAACTTTAAAGGAGTCATTTTCAAACTTTAATCTATTTGTTTCCAGAACACACATTACAACATTCCAAATATTTGCCAGAACAAATTTGCCAATGAAAACTATTTTAAGAGATGTTTGGCAAATTTTACCTGGATTAGCGTCACCTTTGTTTTTATGCTTTGGATCAGACTGGTATTTAAAGACACTTTTTGAAAAGCCAGGATTTGGAATCCAAACAATATTAAAAGAAAGATCAGTAAGCAATAAATGTTTCTGCATTTGTATGTTCTCAGTTCTGGTGCAGCGTTTAAATACAGTTGCAGTTCTAACAGTTCGTGTCTGTGCATTCAGGGCTTGACATTCACTTTATCCATGTGCGTCCTCCTCACCTCCCTGAGGGAAAAACTGCCATTCCTCTGCTCATGGTACATGGCTGGCCTAGCTCCTTCTTTGAATTCTACGGAATCCTGCCTCTCCTGACCGAGCCCGCCAACCCTGACGACATTGTATTCCAAGTCATCTGTCCCTCCATTCCAGGTTATGGTTTCTCTGAGGCACCTCATAAACAAGGTAAGGTAATGGAGTGAGCTGAGGAGAAGGGTCATATGTATTTACAGGTAATGGGGACTCCCCTCAAATACTACCAATGTGCAATGATGCAACGGCAGCCATAGTGCGCTAGAACCACACATCAGCTATTAGTGGGGAGAAGAACAGAGTGATGAAGCCATGATTGGTAAGGGCCAATGGGGAAATTTGGCCAGGACACCGGGGTTACACCCCTACTCTTTTTGAGAAACGCCTTGGGATTTTTAATGACCACAGAGAGTCAGGGCCTCGGTTTTACATCTCATCCTAAGGATGGCGCCTGTTTACAGAATAGTGTCCCCGTCACTATACTGGGGCATTAGGACCCACAAAGACTGCAGGGTGAGTGCCCACTACTGGCCCCACTAACACCTCTTCCAGCAGCAACCTTAGTTTTTCCCTTGAGGTCTACTCCATCCAGGTACTTACCAGGCTCACACCTGCTTAGCCAGTTGTGAGTTGCAAGGTGATATGGCTGCTGGTGAATTTAAAGACATTCAAGTGATCGAGACAGTGCAGATAGTCATTAAATGCTTGTGTCTGTCACTGTTTATTTGTTAAAGGGTGCTGTTGCAGCTCACAATGCAGTGTTATAAAGTAGGCTGTACTGTACCACCATGCTGATGTTCCTTTTAGTTATGAAGTATATCAGGGCCTTTTTTGCTTTCTTCTGTTAAAGTAGAGCATTTTGCCGCCGGAGCTCTGAGGTGATGGTGTCAATGCTGTTTGTCTTTTGGCAAAGCTCATGCAAACGTTTTTACCATTGGGGGGAAAAACTCCAGCCATTCTTCAGCCATGTGAAAAAAAACACATCTTTGCACAGGAAACTCATCCATTTCGACACAGCTACTGCCATTTTGTAATTCAAGTTTTACTCATGAGAAAGGAAAAATGCCCTGTTAATTTAAGTGGCTTCTTGGAATATTTTGCATGCATGCGTGAATTTGTGTCTGTGTCTGCCCTGCTATAGACTAGCGTCCTGTCCAGGGTGTACCCTGCCATGCTCCTGCTGCCTGCTGGGATAGGCTCCAGCTCCCTCTGTGACTCTGAATGAGAATAAGTGGGTAGAAAACGGATGGGTGGTTTTGAAGGGTGGCTGTGTGTACAAATACATGAAGCTGTGATCAATGTCCCTGGCAGGCTTTGACTCAGTGTGTGCTGCTCACATATTCTACAAGCTCATGAAGAGACTTGGCTTCAACGAGTTCTATGCTCAAGGAAGTGACTGGGGATGTCTCATCTGTACGAATATAGCCCAGCTGCAGCCCAGGTAAAAGATCAAAAATGGGGGTGGGGGATGGGTTAATTCCTGCCTTTGTTCAATTCTGTGCTTTTAAAATTAATTGCACTAAATTGGAATTCAGGCTAACTGGAGGATTTTTCAATCTATTTGAATGGTTGATATGGTTTTTGCTGAACAGACCTTTAAAGGTTACTGAAAGTTTGGAACTGAGAAATGTAAAAATATCCATACATTCAAATGTTTATTTTATAAGAATGGTGGATGTATGCATTAGAAACACAAAAACTAACAGTTGTAATAAACTTTAAAGTCATTACAGTCATCAGGTACAGTATGATATATTTTAGCTGTACCATGTACAGTAGTCTAAGAGTAACGAATCATAGGGTTTATGGCTGGAACCAGAGACCAACCATTTAATTCACTTTGTGTGCTTAAAACAGGTTACAGTGGTTACAGCTGTGATTTCTTTACAGTTCAAGGGAGACTGGCAGTGAGGCTGCTTTTCACATAACCTCTCAAGTCTATTAAAGGATACAGGCATACAAAACTTTTAATTGACTGATCTGTGCTAAATTTATTAAATTATTATTTGTTAAAGTAAATATGCCTTTTACTTTCACCTATGAGGGTTCCCCTTTCCTCTTTTACAAGGTGAACCACATGGCTTCCTGTCCTTTGTATAACCATATTCTTGTGTCCCTTACTTTAGTCGTGTTAAAGGCCTGCACCTCAGCTTTTTGTCGGTGGCCAATCCTGGCTTGATTGCGGGGCTGTCTCTACTTTTTGGGCGGCGTTTTCCCGGGCTGTTTGAGCTCAAGGATCACGACGTCAAGCGTCTCTTTCCCTTCATGAAGAAGGTGGTCGTGGAATTGCTGAAGGAGTCAGGGTACATGCACATTCAGGCCACCAAGCCTGACACTGCAGGTGAGTGAGGCAGCCAAGGCTAGGTTAGGGGGTGTTAATGTCATCAGGCATTGAATTACCTTTTCAGTTTGAAACGTCAGGCGATGTTAGCTTTGGTGTGCTTAGGTGAACACTCAGCCTTAATGCAGTTTTTATTAGTTGTTATCACTGCCCTATATTGTGATATCAGTGCCTTTATTTCTGTGTTATGATGCTATATTAATGATAGTGATGTACTTCACACAAAGCTTTGATTTGATTCCTGTTATCTGTTTCCCATTTTTATGGTTGTAGAAAATATGTGATTGAACATTCAGTATTTCTTGCACGAGTAAGCAAAAGCATGGAAATGGTAACACTTCCTGTACTGGAGTTTGCAACAAAAACAGTTTCACATCATAGTAAGCAGTATTTTGTTGGTCTTCCTTTAGATGGGATAATACAGAGAAGGTACTTCCTGTAGCCTTTTAATACGTTCATTCACATTTCAGTAGGGATTTTGGCTCATTTTGTATGGAATTTTTAATCCTTCTAGTCCTTTAGTACTTCTCCAGCTCCTTCAGATTGTACTTGTAAAGTATTTTCATTAGTTCATACCATAGATGTTCTGTTGAATTGAGGTCTGGAGATTGTGATGGGCAGCTGAGCACCTTAATTTTACGCTACTTTAACCATGTGGTAGTAAATCTGGAGATGCGCTTCAAGTTCAAATTAATATTTGTTGGAATCCATCTGACCCTCACTTCTAACAAGGACTCCAGAGGTTATGAAATGGAGCCATTTCTGTACTTCATAGAAAATATCCAGTTTTTGTCCCTAGTATAAATTATCCTCTCAAACTACATTTCTGACTGCACATCAGGGTAAAACTTTGAACACAAAAAATATTTTTTGTGTTCTCTTCCTGTTGGGGTAGCAATTATTACATTAACCTAGAATATGTGAATGGTGAAAATCACAGTCAACTCTGGGATGTCTTATGGTTATTTTAAAGTCATCATTAGAGATACTGAGGTCCATGATCTTTCACCTCATATCTTTGGACAATTATTTTGACTGGCCCCATGATGAAGTGGTTCTGAGTATTTAGCTTCTGTGTATGACCTTATCGATTACCTGGTGGCTTTGTAATAATTGACTCATTGAGGCTTCTGAGGCTTTGTGAAATCAGATGATTATTTGTCAAAGTTTATTTTTGCCATTAACAGAGTGGTAATGAATGTGAACATTGCATGTTTAGACAAATGTGGTTAATGTGGAAAGATGCTTTTACAAAATCCATTATTGTCTTACAGTAATGTCTTTGCGTTTTTTGAATTTAGAGCCAACTGTGCCGATTCTAATAAAAATAATTTATTCTCACTGCAGAATCTGTGATTTGCAATAACAATCACATAACTTTGTTTTCTACCAGTTGTCCTTTTTGAATCCTATAACACAGTGGTTCTCAAACTTTTTGGACCAAGTACCACCCCTAATCCAACCAAAGCATCCATGTACCACCTACAAGTCATCTTCTCATAGGAACCCCAGAAATTTTCAATGACCAACACGAGCGTGCGTGCACACACTCACATACATATAATAAATATTATAATAATAAACTTAATTTGATATAGCGCCTTTAAAGGTGGCTTCTCAAAGTGTTTTACAGAAAAAAAAAACATTAACAACAACTAATAAAAAAGCACCATTTCAGTGAGAGGGGTGAGCCTGTTAAGTTGAGCAAAGCAGATGTGAATTAATTTTTCGAGCCTTGATACAATTCACAACAGAGTCTCACAGATATTAAATCGTCAGGCATTTTCTTGACGGCAAAGATCTCGCGGTGGATGTTGTAACGCGTACATTAGTTTCTGGAGCAACCTATCTAATTCGTGCAACTGCACCGTTATGTCGGCTTGTCATTGCTCTAGCACCGTCTGTACAAACTCAGACGCATTTTATCCAGTCGAGGCCATTCTCTTCGATAAATTCATTCAGAAGCTGAAATATGTGCTCTCCTGTAGTTCCTGTTGGTAGCGGTTTACAGATCAGAAAGTCTTCATGGAACATGCCCTCAAACTCGTATCTAACGTAAACGAGCAAATTGGCCAAATCGACTACAGACTCATCTAATTGCAGTGAAAAACATTTTTCATGCTCATCTTAACGCGCTCTATCAGTGTACTTTTGATATAATCCTTCATTTCAATAATTCTATGAATGACTGTGTCTTTCAGGGGGGCAGCAGGTCGAGCTGTTTAGCAGCTTTTTCTCTACACATAATACGTGTCAGCTCTTTTGCCAACGGTTAATAAGGTTCTTCAAAAATAGTGTAGCTTACCTG
Organism: Lepisosteus platostomus; assembly: GCF_059453375.1. Classification (NCBI taxonomy): domain Eukaryota; kingdom Metazoa; phylum Chordata; class Actinopteri; order Semionotiformes; family Lepisosteidae; genus Lepisosteus; species Lepisosteus platostomus. The sequence continues at coordinate 20,724,813 of NC_142613.1, forward strand.
CTTTAGCAATCCGCAAGCTTGCATTTTTCCGCGTTTCCGTTTTTATTTCCGTATTTATTTAAAGTTTTTATTTCATGCGCATGGGAGCGAAACACAGAGACGCTCGGTGTATTTTTCTCAAATTAGAACAGTTCTTAAATATTTTTCTGTTATCACGCTTTCGTGTGCTCACAAGATTACCTGCGTTCGTAGCACGTATTTCTATGCATTCCTGTGTTTACAACGTTAGCATTGTTCCAAAATCACGCACATTCTCCTTTCTCCCTATTTGCTGGAGATACAGTAGCTTTTTTAAATACAATTGGTCATTTGCATCCGTAGCACGCATTCCTATAGAGTGGTATAGAATTACAGAGTATCTCTTGTGTCCACTGAACTATTAGCGCGCACTGTATCGAAGTACGTAGGCTGCGTATTCAACACGTATTAAAATACAAAATATGAAAACCCGTCCCGATTTTTCAGCGCACACTACACAGTTCCAGGGTCATTTGGCGTACCACTTGGCGGCACTCCACGTACCACTGCCGGTACGCGTACCGCAGTTTGAGAACCACTGCTATAACATATCTAGGATAGATACCGTGTGTTATACATGCAGCTGCCTCTTTTTTGACTGAAGTTTCTTTATAATTGAAGGTTTAAGCTAAGTCTGCCTTTTCTTTACTTTACTTTTGTGTTGCTTTTATATGAATATTTTAAAAATCCCTATACATGTATGTTTTCAGTGGGAGGGCTTTAGTAAAGATATTTTTTCAAGCAAGTATATGAAAGGGATTTATACTTTATCTCTTCAGAATATTTTCTCCTAAAGTTTATGGATATCTTGTTGTTTTTCCTGGCTTGGGCTCTCCAGAGAATCTCAGGTCTTATCATATTATGAGTTATTGGTAGGCATCTCATTTCTTGTTTCAAAAGATCTGAAGTTAATATTCCTGAAGACAACTAAGAGGTCTTTGTCATTGGCAAAGTATATTTGTTTAGACATTTCTAAAGTCATTGTTTTCTCACATTCACCAACCAAGTGGACAGCACCAAGCCAAAGTATACAGTGTTAACACTGTTATTTTAAGCATGTGTGCTTTCCTCAATTTAAGATCAACAGTGTACCCTCCACATAAAGGATGCTTTAAAAAGGATAAGTCCATATCTCTGTGGAGGGCAAAAAAACAAAAAGTACCCCAATGTCAGTGATGCACTTTATTTTCCTTGATATCCCAAACATTTATACAGGCAGTTTGATATGTACTGTATATTGTGTTTGCATTCTGCAGGTCGTGCACTGAATGACTCTCCTGTTGGCCTGGCTGTATACATCTTGGAGAAGTTTTCTACATGGACTGATCCAGAGTTCAGGAACCTGGAAGACGGAGGATTGGAGAGGTACTGTATCTGCTAGACACTGTCTTTTTTTCCTGAATGTCTTTTTATCAAAGGTATTTAATCCTTTATTTAAATTCTTTAAAATTATTTAAATACTTTGGTAGCCATTTGAAAGAGAATATTGTCCTTGGGCTATCAAAGTTTTAAATTCCTAAAAACTAAGTAAATTATAAATGAACAAGTGACATTGCAGAACTTCTAGAGTGGCACAGTGAAGTGAAAATTTACAGTAGACATGCATATGATCATAGTTCATCAGGCAGAATTGTACACATGTATAAAACCTTATTGACTGCACAAATGTTTGTAAAGGCAGTACAGAGCAACACCCTTAGAAACTGTTGTGTTAGAAACTGTTGTGACATTCATATTAAGACGACACAGTTTGACTCTACAATCCAGCATTTTGTGTACAGTATGTGATCATTAATATAATGTAAATGACAAATCCAATATATAATATACATTTTATATTTGGATAATTAATGAATAGCTTTAATCATAATAAAAATAAGCTTTGTGTTGAACTCACTTGTTGTTATTGCCTTAAAGGGATATGCAACCAAATACTAACTTTTACACTCTGTAATTCACTTAAAGTGAATTTGTCCCAATTCTTATGATAACTTAAAGTAATTGGGTTGAACACAGAGTTTTTTTTTTATGATATGATCAAATGTATATTTGGAATGACTCAAAAATAAAATAGATTATATGGTAGTTAATATGAATAATAACCACAGTGTCACAAAAACAAATTACTTGACTGCAGAGAATTTCAAAATTGTTTTTGCTGGCACAATACTTTTGGAGGGCACTACATGGGGACATGTACTGTATTTCCATATGCTGTGGTTTTCAAGCCATTTAAAGCCGTGTGTGGGTCACAAAACTTGTTACAAAAAACAGCCATTTTTATTATGTCACACACCTTGAAGAAGAAATTTAAAGCTGTTCAGTTTGTTAATAGTTCATTATAACTTAACTTATTTACCTGATTGCTGTCACCTTATTTATAATTTGTGGTTTCACTTGAACACTCTTTTCAGTCCCTAACTTGTTCAATTTTCAGGAAATATTCCATAGATGACCTCCTGACTAACGTGATGATTTACTGGGTGACGGGTTCTATTATTTCCTCAATGCGCCTCTACAAGGAAATCTTTGGGAGAGGAGTCGGCACTCAAAAACATGACAAGTGAGTTTGTAAAGATGTAGGAACCTTAAGAGCAGAATTCCAGTTTTGGTAAGCCCACTCTGCTAACTATAACATTTCACTTGGCAGAGGAAAAAATTGATTCGATTTCAGGGAAACTTCATTGAAGTTTTTTTCTTTCTATTAATGAATTGAACAAAAAGCAAAAAGATTCAGACTTGGTATTCTGTGATATTATGGGAGAATCAATACTAAAACATACAGGCCAGAGGCTCCCCACTGTTCTGACAGTTACCTTCTCTCTTACCTTCTCTCTGGTCTTCCAGAGTACCTGTGCGAGTTCCCACTGCCGTCGCCTGCTTTCCCAATGAGCTGGTGCACTTGCCGAAAATCTGGGCGAAGCAGAAGTACCCGAACGTGGTGTCTTTCAACTACTTGCCCCGTGGGGGACACTTTGGGGCTTTCGAGGAGCCAGAGCTGCTGGCGGCAGACATCCAGAGCTTTGTTAAAAAAGTGAACAAGTAAACTACAGGCCCATGCTCCTTCACTGAGCACATAGGCACTTAGCTACCTTTTTTTTTAAATGCCAGATCAGAAGCGATAGTGATTGGCATTATAAGATCAGCCTCTTTAAGATGAATTCATTATCTTTCAGCTTGTTGTTCTGACTGACGCAGCAGAATTTTGCCTTTGAGCATCAATGCCTTTTTGACAGTTAGTTGTACAGAGATGGCATGCCTTGAGCTTGTTAAAATAATTCTCTAAGCGAGTCAAGGGAAATGGAAGGATTTCCTATTCTTCCTGACTGAATAGGATGCGCAAGGTTTCAGTCCACGTTTTAAGAGGTAGATGTTTTCAGTGAACTGTTAAGACCAGGAAATGAACAGAGCAACACTCAGAAGACAAAAATAATGTTATGAAAGCTTAGTTGAAAAGCATAAAAAACAGTCACAACACGCAAATAATTAAGTATACATTAATTACCAAGATGCTTAATTCAGGTGATTACTTAATACTGATAATTACCAGGAATCGTGAATCAAATTGCTTTAAATTACATTCATCAGCTATTGTGTGGTGAAAAGCAAAAACGAGTATCTCCCATTAATGATGCATTAATGTCTTACACATTATAGAAATAAGGATACCTGAATATTAACTTCTGAGTGTGTAAATGGGAAAGAATTAAGGCATGAAGGGATGGAGTTACAAATACACAGTAACAATAACACTTTAGAGTCAGAATTCAAAAATGAGATTATTTTATGAATATCTGAACAAGAGTTGTCTTACTTTTCTGTTCTGAGAATTAGTTAAAAAACTTACTACAACTCTTGCATTGTTAGTGAAACACTCTCATTTGTATTCATAAGATGTGCATTGCAAACCATTAATCAATAACAGTATGATAGTTAATCACCAGTGTTAGTATGTCGCCAAGTGCACAGCAGTTTATTATCAAGTTTGTAACCAGCAACATGTTTGTAATATGTATTAGAATTAAAATGTTGTTGATACTGTTTGTATTCTGCAGTGTTAAACTGCAGTTTAGAGTTCATTATGGCGCTGTCTTTGCTCACATTTTCTTGAACATGGTAAAAACAGTTGATTATTTGGTTTGGTCTAAGAAGAATGTAAACTTCATTCCAAATTATATTTGATTATATTTAGCATTTACAATTACACAGGTATTGCAGTATTATTGGAACAATTAGAAAATCATAGAGGTTTATTTCCAATGTTTATAAATGTCACAAGCCATTAGTGGATGCAATTGGAGAGTATGGTCTTGACTGCTGAACTTTTGAAGACTATAAGCATAAACAGTAAAAAGCATTTGTTATCCAGATTGTGGTCAAAGATAATCAGATTGAATGTGTTATGATCTCCTACAGTACTAGTTTGGGGACAGTAGAGAATAATCACTACGTTCTTTTCAAAGTGTTAACCAACAACAGTGATGTCTGTTTGGCCTTGAAGTACCATAGTTCTAAGTTTTTTAGGTCTCTTCTCCAAGTCCTCAATAATGTCTGAAGAACTAGAACTGACTTTGATTGTTACACATTGTGCTTTTCTTTTGCCTTGTGTTTCTTTTCTGGATCTTGATTGGTGTTCTACACTACACTTCCAAATAAAAAAACACTTTGTAATTCACAAAAATGTTTGTTTTTTATAACTGCTTAAAATGTGATGGTAACTAGGCACTGCTTAAGAATTGTAAAAACTGGGCTGTTCTACTGTTTTTTCTTTTTCTCACAAAGAAATAGGATACTCACCAATCCCTCGCACATTGGTAACACATGCATCACCTGCATTTTCCTCATGTTGGTGTGTAAAGAAATTCTTCAGTCACATTCTCCACAGAACTAGCTTCATTCTGTATTTAGTTCCAACACGGGTACAAACTCTGGGAAGAGCTATGACCAACCCAGGACATATGCATTTCTGAACTTAATTTATAAATTGTTTGAATTAATGCTTCCAGAACCAAGACCTTTCTGCCAGCAGGTAGGACCATGGCATTATTTTCTCGCAATTGTGCAGCTGTTGAGGAACCCAGAGTTGTGCATCACTTAGTGTGATAAACCTTTAACTAACCTGTATGTCACATGCCATCACATTTCAGGAATGTCCAAGATAGAAAAAGAGATCACCCCACAGGAGCATCATAATTTGGTATTAACTACCTTTCACTAAATCTTGGTTTTTGTTATTATTAGTATGTCTGAATCTGGAGAAAATATTTTGTAAAAGCATATTGTATGAAACAGTAGACACAATCTATCTAGGGTCAGTGTGAGGTGAAATCAATTTGCAGGAAAGGACAAACCACTTTGTCTGCAAGAAAGGCATTCCTCAACATTTTAGGAATTAAATTGAAATTCATGGTCATTTTTCTGAGAGTAAGATGTTAAAGTGATGGAGTAGGACTTCTGACCACAAGAAGCGAGGACTGCCACTGCTTTTACTAAACTGGTATCACTTGAAACAATTGTCTGTCAAGTTACACTCTGATCACAAACCTTAAAAAAATCAAAGAAGTATTTCTCACACGATGCTAAAGCAATAAATCACGATAAAAGCACTATATTGAGAACTGGGTTTCCTACATGATTGGTCAGGCCCAAATCACCTGTTAAATATCACATGCACAGAAGGAGAAGGGGTAGACTCTTGGTTTATAAGTGCATTTAAATTATGTGAGTATGCAAGATAATGGAAAAGAGAGGTTGGGTGTCCAGTTAACACTTATTGTCCTTTTTGCTATTAAAGCTGAAAAGGCTGTGATCACCGTTTAAATGAATGTCAACGAGTGGTAAGAGGCTCCAGCTGCTGGTCCCGTCAGCCTCCTGTTTTTCCCAAGCTCCATATCCTGCCTCTGGATGGTCCGCAATTCCCTCGAGGCAGCTCCCTTGGCAGAGAGAGCCCGGGGGAGGGAGAGAGGGGGTGGCTCAGGAGATAAGGGTTGCTTGAAGATCCCCTCATTACCTCACCAGATAAGGCAAGGGAGGGAAAGGAACGGCTCACACAGCATCACGAGCAGTGGAATGAAGCTGTTTCATTAGGGAGGGGTCCCAGGCTTTGCTGTGCGCCGTGGTTGTGATCTGTTTTTATTCGGCCTTGCTGGCCTGAAGTCTTGGAGGTTCAAGAGGTACCTATGGCTGAGAGGCTGAGTGGTATGACCCAGACAGCTTGGAAAGAGCTGGGCACAGACGAGCTGCCCGGTAACAAGGGACTGCAGCACAGACACAGACTTCCTCAAAGGTACCCAGCAAAATGGGTGAGTTAACTCCTGGCAAATCAGGATCTTGGCTGCACTGAGAGGTTTCAGCCAGAAAAATTGAAGGCAGTTGGATTATGTGGAGAGAGGTGGGAGACTGTAAGGATGCCTAGATGATAGGTTTCAGTTAAAAGGATGGGAAAAGTGGATGAGAGAAGTTACAGTTCAAATGAAACCAGAAGCACAATCTGTTACTTATGTCTTACCTTCTATTCCTGGCATGCTCTTTTGAAGCAGGTGTAACCTGTTTTATTCATTCATATATATACATTCAAAGATTTTGTGGGTATCTCGGGACACTTTCATAACCTGGAGAGTAGTTTCATTATATATGGAGAACTAATCCTTCTTCTTTTATATTCGTTTACATCACAATTGAGCAAAGATGCTGTGCGATTAAAACGTAGCCTTTTTCAATCTTTGTTCTGTCATACATTTTTAATTGTATCCATTAGTTAAACCATTGTGCACTTTTTTTTACTATTATTCTGTTGTTGTTTCAGCAGAGTTTCATTTCATTAAAATGTCACTTTTCTATTGTGTGTCCTTTATATATTCATTTTATACTCATTTATAATGTTTTTCAAGTGCCTGCAGTTCTTATCAGGTATGCATCCTTTGCCAAAATGAGAACACAAGAACTTTTTGAAATTATTTTTTCCATCTGATTTGTCCTCAAGGATGATAATTTCTTACATTTAACATTCCTTACTGTTCCTTGTGGTCCTCCTGTCCACTCTGAATGTAAATCAGTTTCTTTGCCATGTAATTGGAAGGGTGAGGATAATACAGTATCTCATGAAAAGAAGTCTGTCCACTATACTGTATGTCTTCCACAGCTGCTGAGAAGGACTGACTGTAGATCCTGGTATCTCAATGGGCACACCCCTGATTATATCTTTGAAAAGCTATACACGATGGAAAACAAGTATTTGCCACAGCTGTTTCTTAGGTATTAAATGATATTTACTGACAGCCTCAGGTTGCTATGGACTCTATAGCTGTGGATGACAGGGAAGCTTATGTCCATATTCTTCTGAGGTATCTTCAGATAACATAGAGCAGGAATAGAATTGCAGAATTTTCTGCAGTTGTGTGTTGCAAATGTGAAAGTAAATGTGCTGTTGTGTCACACAACAGGGTCCTGTATAAGGGTGTCATCTCTCAGTTAATCAGAACATGGGAAAGACTTTAGTACTGCCTGCCTCTGGAAATGTGCATACACTGTATAGACCCACAGTGGAAGAGAAATATTACTCAGGCAGTGTGTGCAAGGGCAAACTGCCTCTTGTACTCTGCCTAAATAGCGGCATTACAGATTCTTCCGTCTGACACTATTAAACCAGACCATGGTAAACTGGTTCTCTATTTTCTTTTGAAATGGAGAATGACTTTTAACATACTCAGCAAAAGACTTATCACTTATACTGTACCTTCCTCAGATTCACAGTTATTATCAAATTTTTTTGAACAGACATAACATAAGTAAAATTCATTATGATTATTAAGTGGTTGATCAACAGGGAGTCTACTATGAAAGTCACCAGCAGGTTGAAGGCTCAACTGCTGGCAAGCCTACCTCAGGTATCTTAGTTAAGCCTCCAGAAGGAACAAATATGTCTGTATACTGTATATGCTTCACCAATTATGACATTCTAATATCCTGAATGTGAAAAAATTCAGGATGACTGATCATTCATCTGCACATTAAAAGAAAAATGTTTATTCCTGGTAAGGGTCACAACGATGATCATGATCATTCGATCGTTTTGTCATAAAATAGAGTCAAACCTCTTTTTTTCAAGGTCTGTTATTTCTGCAGGTTCAGCATAGGTTTGAGCCCCAGGAAAAACTGAGCAGGCCTCAGCACTCTCCTGAGAATGCTGCTCGGGAGAGAAGCAGGGTGCGAAACCTTCGCCAGGCCTTTCACAGCCTGCAGGCCGCCCTGCCTGCAGTCCCGCCCGACACCAAACTCTCTAAACTGGACATCCTGGTTTTGGCCACTAACTACATTGCCCATTTGACTCAGACTCTGGATCAGGGAAGAATTCCTACAGAGCAGCATCTACCCCCAAGAGCACAAGGATATCTTCATCCAGTCAAGGTCAGTCAAAGCTTGAGTGTATACGAACTATGAGTTTCTAGACGACCTCAAGAGAAGTTTTATTTGCTTCCCAATTGAGTATCTGCACACTTGTTTTGCTTTCTCACCATTTTCAAATCAATTCAAGTTCAAGCAAATAATAAAATAAAAGATGACAATGAAATAATGAAATGAGATGATAATGAAATTATCGTACATTTAATAGTGAAATTGCAGAGGGGATAATACACCAGAACAGATGTAGACAATACTACAACAAATGGAAGTAGTGCCAATTCAAAGTGGAGGGGGTGTGACACCCCCATAATAGTGCTGGTCTTCTTTAGAAACCTCTGAGAATACATTTGGCTTGATCTGATTGGCCTCAATGATTTTGTTTCTTATGTCATATATACACTATTTTTCTCAACCAGACCCACATTTTCTTAACTACTGTACATTAATATTTTTCCACATGTGACATTTCTATCTTATTCAACCTTTGTGCGGAATGTGAGTAGTGTGAAGTAGTGAGTGTTTAAGTTTCCAACTATATCTTCAGAAACTTTAGTTGTTCAGATGTTTCTCTCATTTTCATGCAGGCATGTGGTCACCTGGATTTTAGTTTTATTTGGAGTATGTTGCCGTGCTCATAACATTACACTCGGGGAAAGTCTCTTAACTTCTTCTTTGCTGTTCTGTTAGCTGAATACAGCATGAAACCAATCTGTTTTTTGCTAAAGACTCATTTCATGTTCATGTAAAGAAATTATCATCTGGTGCTTTTCGCTTTGCAGAAGTGGCCCATGAGGTCTCTCCTGTACTGTGGGAGCATGGAAGAATTATTGACGGTGGTCCAAACAAGTCAGAAGGAGTGCTCTGGAGAAGAAGATGTTTGCTTACAACTCCCTGACCCTGGGTCACATCCTATACCATAAGCAATCTTTTTGACTATCTGGCTTTGATGAAGACATCTTCATATTATAATCACAGTATTTATACCCGCTTTATTTTTTGGAATTATTCAGAAAGACTGTGCCGAGCTAGTAACAGCATTTGGTGCATTTTTTGTCAGCTGCTTCTTTTTAATTTCTGAAACAAATATTTCTCCTCACATTTTTATAAACAAGAATATAAAAAGGTTATAAACAGGAGCCTATCAGTCATGAACCTTCGTGCTGGTGATTTATTGACCTAAGGATCTCATCCAGCCATTAACTGACAGTTCAGCAATATGTTTCAGTCTTATATATACTCTTCCTCCACGGTGTATTTAAACCAAACCAATGGATTATTTTATGGTCAGCAGTGAACACAAGGGCACAATTAGAAGTTAGTTAATGTAGAGTAATCCATTGGATTAAGTTTGTGAATACCATTGAAGATTTAAAATACTTTTATCACATTCCTCCCTAATTTCAGCACAAGAATGAAGAGATTGTGTTCTTTTTGCCTGTTTTTGAGATTTCTGTTACTTCCAGAATGATGACACAAAAGGATAGGTCACTAAAAATTTGAGAAGTGTATGAGTTGCCATGTAAATAAGTGTGGAGTCATATGTAAATAAATATGGGGCTGGAGTATTAATACCTATTTAGTAAGGATTTTAGAAAAAGGTATTCATGCTGTTCTAAGCACACTTGGCACCGAATAATCCATTTACAATGCTTTTTTAAGTTTGCAACAAAAACAATCTTAGCTAATCCTTTTGAATATCTTCAAGTACCCAGCTGTAATCGACATGAATTAACAATGCAGATTAATGGCTTAATTAAAATTAACTGACCAGACATTGAAGTCATAACTAAAGTGGTGTGTCTCCCGATTTTGTGTTCTTGTCACCCTTTGTGCTCCAGACGGATTGCAATGGGAGGCGCAGGGGTGGGGCATGTCACTCTGCTGCCTTGTAAATCCTGGAGCTGAGGTTTGATTCCAGACTAGGCCATTTGCATGCTCTCACATGGGCTCTCTTCAGGTCCTCATGCTTCCCCCCCACAAGAAATGCAGATTAGGTTCATTTGAAATTGGCCTGGTAATTTCAATGGATGTTGTCCCACTCATAGTTTGGGACTGGTTCCACTTTTGGGTCCAGTACCTCCTGGATAAATTCCAGATATAAGCTGTTCACCTTGCCAGGAAGAAGCAGGTTTCCGATGATGGATAGATGGTAATGATTAATGCAGTAATTGGTTCTTTGATTGGGATTCCTTTCTTTGCCCTCTATAGAGAACTCTTTTAGATCCTGCTCTTTCCTAGACCCAGGTGGGCAGAAGTCATTCCAGGGCATGAGCTGGTTACATGTGTTTACTAATACTGCTGGCAAAATATGCGAAACCTGAGGGTTACTTGAGTAAAGTTCCAATTATGTGTTCAGCGTTTGGCCAAAAGACGAGTTTCCTGCTCTCTTGTAGTTTCTTTCTCCATTTCCTTAAATGAGCAGTAGATGATTGGACATGGAGTCCTCCATTACAAAGAAAACTTAGTTTAGGAGGTTAAGGATATGCTGTACATACCAACTTCACATGTATTGTGAAATACATCTTGATGAAACGGTGATGAGGGTAGTATTTTTCAGAGTAGAAATGCACTCATGATATGATAAAAATACTGACTGTACTTTTGGTTTGTGTTGCTCTTCAGTATGTTATTCGTTTACTGGCTTGTTGTCGGCCACTGAGTTATAAACATGCTGTATAATTAAAACCAAAAGTTTTCTGTTTGGCCAATTTTTGTTGAATCTTTATCAAGAGTATATTTCGCTTGTGTTTGGATGCTCTGGTTTTAGACTCTACAACCATAAATCTTTTCAAAGATAAATGCGTAGGGAGGCATGTTATGTGTACTTTTGGCACACTTTTCTCTCTGTAATAAGCAGTTTTGCCGAAGGTTAAAGAATCCTGATTTTTTTTTAAGACCTATGCCTCGCTGGACAGATTTGTGCACTTTGAAAGTACTGTTTTATTAACAAGACATTCTAGTTTCTCTGTTTTCTTCATTTCATTAAGTGCCTTGCTTTGTGAAAAGAAGAAATGCATTTCTGAATATTGCCTAAGCAAAATCTCAGCCTTTGAAATTAATATAACACCCTTATGCTCATGTTACTGAAAAGAAAGCCATACAGTAAAATAACTAATGAAATGTTATTTTTGTCTCACTTGGTTTCTTGGAAAACTAGGGAAATGTTTCTTGTGCGAAATGTACATTTTAGTGTTGGTTATTTATTTATGAAAAAATTATGTTTTTAAAAGAAGACAATGAAAACATGATACTGATACTGGTAAATAACAATACTGGCAACTTGTATTTAAAATATTTAAAATCTTTTCAGCCGTGAAAGAATTTGACAAAACAGAGGTCTGTCTTTGGCACATTAAATAATGATTTTAAAAAGACATTAACAATACTAAGCTGAACACAAGGTCAAAAACTAAATAAACAATTAAGAGTTCCATTTTGAATTGAATACTATGACAGCTCTTAAAGCCATACCATATGTGATAAAATGTTAGCTTCTTTTGTTAGATTATTTTGTGTGACAGGAAAATGTATGAATACGTGGGACAGAGTGTTTAAAAACATACAGCTCTTAATGTGTATTAATAACTTAATCAAATAAAATGTTAACACAAATTGTGAAGCACAAAATCCAGTCAGACTGGGAGGTCTGTGTCAATGATAATAACTGGTAAAAGGGCTGAATCCTGCTCCACAAGTCAAGTGAGAGCACCTGTGTACAGGCAGTGGGAAAGACAGCTTCTTTGGCAGGACACACTGTGGGGTTAAGCCATGTGACCTAACGGCTGCTATTTTTCTCCAGTTTGAGCAACATGGGCTCTGCTCCATAGTGAAATGTACTGCACTCAAGGCTAACTCCATAAATCTGTCTGGCAGCCTGATAAGCATGCCTGTTCTTATTTTTTTAAAAAGAGACCTCTAAGGGCATTACTGCTAATACAGAGGTTACTAAGGGAAAATACATGGATTTAGAAAACTGGTCTTTAGTTTAAGCAATGCTTAAATAGAGTTGATGAGTCTTGACAAGCAATTCTTGCACTTAATATCAGTTGAAGAGGGTGTGATTGATAATAGTGACTAAACTGGAATACTGATCATTTTGACTCCCTGTAAATGCACAGTTAAGGATAGTTAATGAAACAAACAAGATTGCCAACCTTTTCCTGTGGTACCAGACATAGATCAGACCCTACACTTGGTGTTATTAATACCATTAATAACTATTTCATCATTGGTGCTATTAATAACCCAACTGAGGAACACAGTAAACAAATTATCAGAACAGTGTCTAGAATGTCTAGAGTGTATTTCAATAAGGCCCTGAGAAATTCTCAAGTGAGTGACACTGGGGGACTAACCTGATTCTCAGCTGGAAACAGCAATGTTATTCAAGCCTCTCCAATAAGAAGGATTTGAAGAATACACTGTAAGTATTTTTTAGCCAGTAAATATATCTCCAAATATATAAGGGGTACTTAGAACTTATTTTATTATTTTTGTAATTCCAGAAAGAAAGTTATGTAATATTACTGTATATCACCACTCACAATTAATAGGAAAAAAGCACACTAATCTTTCCCTAAAAAACAGAATTCCTCATGAAGTAAATCAGTTCCTCAGCAGTCATCTGTGTTTAGCTCTTCTTTTGCTACAACTTGTATTCAATAAGTTTAACAACTCCATAATGTTGATCAACTACAGGGGAGTGGCATTGTCCAAATGGAAATTATATCAGAATATTTGCACTTGGGTTGACTTCCCTGGAAAACATTTCTCAGATAAACACAAATGCAAAACAAGCTCTTCAAAATGAGAGCAATTGGAAGGGATAATTACATGTATCTGGGTTTTTTCCCCAGATCCAAACACTGATCTGTACTGGGAAAGCCTCAAATGAGCTCTAAGTATGGTCTATCTTAGTTTTGGCCCAGTGTCCTAGGCCTAGTATTCAGTAACTATTACTAAGTTCACTTACTGGCCAAATATCAGAACTTGGGTTTCTTGCCGTTTTTGCCTACATAGTCCGTGCCCTCAGCTGACATTGCAACTGGAAGAAAAGTTGAAATAAAAAAAAGATTTCCCTTATCATACATGGATTTAATCACTTCTGCCAGTAAGTCTGGTTTTTCCTTTATTTAGAATTCAAGAAACTTTTTGTGTCTTCAACTCATTATATTCTTTGTTTGGACACTATCCAATTCATTTAAATCTTACTGAAGCAACAGCTTCGCTCCTAGTTTTAAAGGGTGTGTGAGGACAAACAGGACAGGCTGGGGAGGCACAGATGGAGGATGAGGACAGGAAATGCCACCCAGAATTGTGACCCCTAAATGCAGGGGCTACTTTTGTGTTTTACATGACTACAACACCTAGAAGTTATCACGGGTGCTACGAGCCTTCTTCACCCACCACAGGTTCTATTCAACTCCCAGAATCACACACTAGCTTTGGGTAAGTGCCCTGTTTGTTTTCTAGTGAATACAGCATTTCACTTGTTTGCTGTGCTTAAACAGTAACTGAAGACAAACTGGCTAAGAGGGATCTGCTTTAGAAGTTGAGAAATGAAAACGTAAAAGTCAGTAAAGGCCCAGGAACTGAGGGATTGGCAAGCCTCTGAAACACTATAACTACAGATGGTATTTGGGGTGGTTTGAGATTGGTGCTGATATCATAAGTCCCGATTCTCTGTGGTCATCAGAAATCACAGGGTGTTTCTCAAAAATAGTAGGGGAGTTACCCAAACATCCTGGCCAAATTTCCCCTTGGCATTCCTAAAAATCCCCATCTATGAATTGGCTTCATTACTCTGTTCTCCTACCCACTAATAGCTGATGTGTGGTAAGCGTTCTGGCGCACTATGGCTGCCATTGCATCATCCAGGTGGTGATGGAGGGGAGTCCCCATTACTGGAAAGCACTTTGAGTGGAGTGTCCAGAAAAATGCTATAAAAGTGTTAGGAATTATTATTATTAGACTTGCAATAATATCTTTACTGATGTGGCTGGTTTTTTTTTTGCCAGAGGCTTTACATTACTTTGAAGTGACCTTTTTTTATCATGAAGTCAGGTACACTCATTCGCTTCCCTTGACTCTGAGCTTTACAATGCACTCACACATTCTTTTGGTTGAAGTGCACAGATCTGTAAGTGTTAAATAAATGGACAGAAGTCTTCACTGTTTCTTTGCTTAAGGAGGCACGCTAAGTTACTGACCAGAACAGGTTCTGGAGAATAATAGTGCTGGACTGTTCCTCTGTCGCATCTGGGTTTGGTAACTTGGCTCCAATGGGGTACTTGTGCTGGCCAGGTGTCCTTTGGAGTTTTTGTATAATGTGCTCTGGATGTTGGGTAGTGTTAAATGTTGTAATCATTAGAAAATAAAAAGGGCACTTGAACAATACTAGTGTGTGTTTTTGGGAGCTGAATAGAACTTGTGGTGAGGGAAGAAGGCTCTTAGTACACAAATACACAAAACAATAGGTCATCAAAAATACTGCTTTAGTAGTTTTAGAGTTAAAATAAAGGCATTATACTTGTTAAACTGACCACCAATGATGCCAGACTGTGCTGTTGATAAAGGAGTACAGTGTGTCTCAGTGACTGGAGCCAAGAGTCCTGAAGATGGCCAAGGGAATGGAGGAGCAGCATGACCTGGCTGTAACTGTTTGGGAAAAAAACCCACAAAGACCCAGAAAGGGATCATGTGTTTGCCGGTGCTGATAAACGTCTTCCCAGGGGAGTATAAAGACAGAGAGATGAGTTATGGATGAAAAAATGGAATAGGGAGAACATGGGGAATGGTGACGGAAAGGTTTCCAGAAAAATCCCACCCACTTCCCTGTGTCGTAGCTTCTTGTAATTCCTTGCTCAGTAAAAAGGAATCCTTGACTACTGTCGCCAATGGTTTGTCGAGGTTTGCAAAACCTTGCATTTCATTCTTCAGCCTCCACATCCTTTATCAATTAGCGAGTAATTCTTTTAAAAATAGTCGTCAATGATATGAACTAGGAAATGAGTGTCTGAAGAAGTTAAAGCTTCCATCTTTTTCAGAATATTCCAACATGGACTTTTCAGTGGTGCTCTACTTATGTCGGCCAATCTGACTACATAAAACCATTTCAATTTACAGATGGAAATATTGAGGTACCATAAGGCTTGGCATAAAATCAACACCACAAACATATCTAAAGCTTCTTGGTTTTGGAAGAGCAGACCAGAATTGTCTGAGCAGTGAGGGAGCTGTAACTAAGTACTTTGTGATATGCAACAGTTAGGAAAAGTCATCTGTGAAAGTTATTGAAGCACTTCTCATCAAATCTTGATGCAAATTTCAAAGGATATCATGTTATACAGCAAATAGCGTTTGTCCTGTTGAATACCAATTTATTTTCTCGCTGTGCTGTAAATACTCTAAACTGAATATTTATATAGGTACTAATATCTATTTTTTTATTTGGCTCATGCTTTTATCCAAAGCAAATTATATTTGCCTCCATGTATGCAGTATTTTACTGGAGCAATGAGGAGGAAGTACCTTGCTCAAAGGTACAACAACAGTGTCTCACCTGGCACTTGAACTCTTTACTTCCTAGTTATGGATACAGAACCCTAACCGCTGCTCCACTTTGCTTCTCTCTACTCTACAACAATATCAAGAATGATTCCTTAAACTGTAGGGCCAATACAAAAAAAATACATGAACAAAAAGTGATGTACTTTGACACAGAAACTTTTAAAAGTGTTCGGATAAAGCACCATTAAAAACTGTCATTACCTTTTTCCTAGTTTTCTTCCAGGCTTTGTCACAGCTTGGTCTAATAATAGCCAGTGATATGACAAACTAGATCTATGGGTATTGAAACTCGCTGGAATAGAGAGGAGAGTAAAAACTGATACTATACATCTCAGGCTGGAGAACTGGACTTCCAATGCATTCTGAATTTAAACTGTGGCCATAAATTGATGATGTTCAATAAATACCCAAGGTGTGACTAAATGAACTGCAGTATTTGTGCTGCCACATTGCTGTACTTCTATATTCACACCTGAAGAAGGCTCCACGGCCGAAACGTTGTGTTCTCTTTCTTCTTTTTTTCAGCATGGAATAAACCTATTACTTGTTCCTTTCTTCTATATACATGTTCTTTATTCAATACACAAGGCAATTATTAAGTTGGTTGGCACCAGTACTATAAAATCTGTGCACTGTGATGCATTTAAATTTGGTGCACATGCAGTTGGAAACATGGTGGTAGGCTCTGATGGGTGATGATAGTACACATCATTTGGTGGAACAACAGCTCAGTGTGATCATCATTTGTGTCCAATGTAGCTTGTATGCATTCTTGGGTGGTCATTGGTGATGTCTATGTTCTGTGGTGTATATTATCAAAGGTCATGTCCTTGGGAACCAAGCTTAGGTCATCTAACTTTAGAAGCACCTTCAATACCTAACACAGAATGCCATGACACAAGGTCCTTACTTTGTGTTTCCTTGTCACACACTACTTACCAAACAGACTAGTTGTAAGAAACAGAATGTACGTTTGTTGTCCAACATGTGAGTTGAGCTGTACACGAAGTTGGGGGTACATTGTGTAAAGAGATGCAGTGAAATGGAACTGAAAATTGAATCGAACAGTAACATAACCCAAAGCCAAGATATTTAAACACTTTATTTTGAAAGCACTATCAGACAAAATCTTGAAGCAATTTATACACTGCTTTTTTGTTTGTTTTGAAAAGCACTCCTTTTGCCTTACAGGTAAAATGACCCAAGACCATCTGTGGATTTCTGTACATCAGATTTAGCCATGTGACCTAGTCAGGTCAACATTTTAGGGCCATCATCGCTGTTCGGGTATTTACTAGCCAATTCAATAAGATGTAACACTCTAAATATAGACGCACAGATCAATTACAAAGACGTCAGCTGACCCACAGTGTCTAGAAAACTGCTCTGGCTGTGCCACCGTTATGAAGTCCAATTTTGAAGATTGGACTTTGGACAGAGCACAAAGCCCAGCACACATTGTTGTGGACTCTAAGGAACCATGCCTCCTGAAAATAAATAAATTTAATAATTTGGCTAAATTTCAGTAACATTTCTTTTGAGTGGCTCCAAAACTACAAAACAAGCAAAAAGTCAAACAAAGGCACTTTTTCATAGAATGGAGAAATGCTAGATAAAACAACTAGCATTTGTTTGGAATGTTAAGTAGGGCAACATCACATATTATTTAACTCCATATCATTTGCAACAAATCACTGATTACTAACCAGTAAATTCCATTTTTGATTAACCAAGAAAAAAAAGTTTTAGGCAGGTTTCTCACCACAGCATCATCCTCCTAATTCATTTACACCACTCATGATATACCAAATATGACATTTTTATTTTTAAATTACACACTTTCTCTATCTTTTGACTAATTCAAGTATCCAGCACTGATTTACTGATTTGGTTCTGCATTAGTGATTTGCAGCACAAGATGATCTGGTTTAATTTCTCTTTTCTTGACAGGAAAAATCCCCTTACCCTTCATAGTGTTTTTATAAGTGCAAATATCACAATGCCTTTACAACAATTTCCTTTTTTTCTAAATAAGAGTTTTTTTACTTCTTTAAAAAAAGTATACACGTTTACTCTAAATCTTCAGTTAAGCCAGCAGACTCTTTCAAGTTCTCCAGGCAGTTAAATAGACCACCTTACATTTTCAAGTAATCTCAGGTACAAAAGAAAAGAAAAATGAACTGGTCCTTTTTTCTAGCACATAATACTTAGTCTACTGTATGTAATAAAAACATAAACTGGATACAAGCTGTTGTCACAAAAGATCTCTCTCAAAATGATTAGATTTTCATTCTTTCATGAATGAATTTCATATAGAAGGAAACCTGAAGTCAAGATTTAGAAATGCTCACTTTGTTGCTTTAGATAAATGTTTGTTTTTTCCATGGAGGCAAATCTTGCCAACACAATACATAGCACAGAGCACCAACATAGACACGCAGAATTACACTGACCAATCAAAAGCAGTAGAGATACTGAAACATCACTAAAATCTTCTGTCTATAGTATGGAAGCACACAAACCACTAACAGGAAGCAAGACAACAAATGTCTCAATTAGTCTATAATGTTGGTGGAAAACCTAGACACATTCCAAGAATGTAAATCTCCAGGAATAATTCTATAATGAATGAATATTCATGGTATGGCTAGTGATGAAAATTGCATGCAGAAGAAATGCACATAATCTGCAGTGTGCAAGTGATATCCTGGCTATGCAAGGATACTAAAACATGCTTTCAGCAAAAACATGGAAATCACACCTGTATAGAGGCTGTTGAGTGATACAGAAGTACCAAGTACAAGTGATTAAGAAGATTGTCTTAACAGGATGCAACTGCTAGATCTTACTTTTGTGAAAATTGTGACATTTCGTGAAAATGTCAAAACCTGTCAGTTTTGTTCAAGGAAGAGGTAACAGAAACTAAATTTGTTTCATTTTCACTTCTGTAAATGGACAGACATGTACTAGAAATGAGAGGCACTTTTTTACACAGTATTTGGAACAAGCCGTATTATAGAAGCAGATTCAAAAGTATTTTCTAAGATACACCAAGTTATGAAATATGAAGTTTCCCGCTTAAGAAGCTACCAGAAATAGACTAAGAACATTGGCCACCTTATCCAGTTGGATATTTTAAAGCACATTACGTGACAGTCTGAAACTGGTGTTTCCATAGGCAATATAAAATTTCATTGAAAAAAACATTCTCTTGAAAAACACTAATTTGTTCAAGTGTTATATGGCAATTCAGGAAGACCTGAACAATTCAATTAGTTTAACTTCATCATTTGGCACAGCAAAAGAACCATGTTCATGGTTTATCATAAAGAAAATGTGGATCTATATTTGTGTTACAGATAAAAAACCCATAATGAAGGGCCTTTGGAATTAAAACATTTACCGTGGGAATGACACTGACATTTGGTAATAATCATGACAGAAATACATGGAGTAGTATATGCAGTATTGTTTTAACTAGTTTTCACCTATTAGCTCTGAATAGTAAGGTGCAGTAATGAGAAGCTGGTATGCTTTAAAAAGACACAGTCCCTCAGTGCCAGATAATGGCATGAAAGAGGTTTAATAGTACCTCAAGCATCCCTGGCTCTTGATGATTTTCTCACAGTGAAAAAAGACATTCCATGCACACCATAACACAGAACACCATTACTCAGCTGTCTCCTATCTACAGATGTGTTGCAGACCACTACGCCTACCTGTACACATAAGTGATGGTTTTGTTTTTGAAGCTGGAAGCAATTCAAGCTATTGCCATATCATCTCTGAAAGGGGGTGTAGGATCTCTGTCTTCAGATCTCATTTCTACTGCTTCATTAATTACACCCTCCTAAGATGGGGACATTGCTTGTTGTGCTTTCTTGTTCAGTGGACAATGCCACTGCAGCAGCATTTAGCATTACCGACCGCGAAGCTAGAAAAGGAAAATTGTAGTTGCTATTTCTTTCAAGCTATTCTTCTTTCATCTTTGCGCCATACACCCAGACTCATCAAAAGAAATGTAAAACACTACACTGAAAAGGAAGGGCCAGATGCCTCATACTGAATTGTTTTTCAAGCACGGTAAGAATAATGGCTCAGCCACTTCTGATTAAGAAGTCCTTCTCACCTCAGGTACAGTATATGGGAATCTCTATTCCAGCATTCCCCTTTAGACAGTATTTGATATCTCCCAGAAAGGAGAAAGTTGAAAGTATGTAAAAGGTGGACAAGATCTTCTTGTAGCATTCCACCCTGCAGCTCTGTCCTTTCTGGGCTCACAGTAGAGTTTTCATTCAAAGAGCTCCCTGCAAGACAGTGAGTGCCTGGCCAGCCTCATAGGGCAGTCTCATGCACGATATAAGTGTAGTGACACACTGGCCCCAAGCGCCTCTCCAGGTCTTCGTCCTCGGCCTTGTCTTCCTCGGTACAGAACGCATTGCCATTGCTCGTCTTCTGTGTCATCAGCTGCTGCTGGGCGCTGGGCTCACTGGCCTGCAGCACAGAAAAACAAACCACAGATGTGTCTGGTTTCCTAAAACGCAGCTCTATGTGATTTCTCAATAGCTGATTCCCAGAGAGGGCTTTCTTAGTGACAACTGACAGAATATGTACAAAAGCAGCTTATACACAAATGTCTGCACAATGTGTGTGAGGATAATGCATAATGGAGACTCCTGAAAAGAAAGGTTGCTCAGGTATGTTTGAATAACTAAAACCACTCAAATTGTTAATATTCAAGACACATTTTTGAAACAAGGAATTTTCAAATCTTGTAATCTTGTTAAGCTACTTATTCTTCCTGGCATGCTTTTAACTTTGTGTAGTTAAACACAACAAAATTAATGATTAAGTGGTAATGTGTGTAAATGCTGCATCAAAAAGGTAGAAAAGAACTCATTTGCCGATAACGGTGTCCACACAGCTCATAAGTATATTTGAACAGGCTGAGAATAGAAGTTTTCTTGGAAAATCAGGGGAATCAGGACCAGGATTGGGAGCCTGAAAGTGAGTTTCTGATAAAACACACCGCTCACCCTCCTGCAGTCACTTCCCAGAGCCCTACCCTTCGTTCCAGCGTGGTAACACAGCACAGCTTCTCTCTGTACCGCTCCGGTAAGAAGAACAGTAGGGTGCCCAACACTGGGTATATCGTGCCAGGGGTCACATCTTTCTCCTTCATGGGACCTGCATGCAAGGACATGAGCCAGGCAATTATATAATGTTAACTTAAATCTGGCAAATTTTTAAAGATCAGATATTGTGAACAGTTTTTAGCAGTAATCCTGGAATGTGTGGTGTCCCTCCATTATGGGATGGCAGTTTTTAAATAAGTCACTATAAATGAATGATTAACAAGAAAAATAATATGAATTAATGTGGAATATCATGAATACATGCATACTCATGTACTATTAGTATGAACTCTGATGCCAGATCCCTCCTGAACTACATTTCCCAGGAGGCTGTAGTCAAGGACCTGCCACCCACAGTCTTCTAATTGGAGGATGACAACTGGATCAAAGACAAGTGGTTTCTAGTGGCCGTTGACCTCAGCTAACTAGGATGGGAGCAGAGCCTTTGTTATGCTGTGCGCTGGAGGGAGAAGGGAGCATAACAATAACTGACAAATGAACTGTGGATAGTTTTTAGTTTTAGTTGCAGTAAGCAGCTTATCTGTCCAGTTATGTCTAGAGAGGTTAAGAGAAAAAGAACTTTAGAGTTCAAAGAGGAGCTCGAGTTTTGGTTTGCTTTGTTTGGAGATTCGCCACACAATAAACAAAGATTAATGTCCCTTCTTTACGTTTACACCTATTAAAAGATACCTCCTACTTTACCATCTCACCAGCAGTGTCACAACTTGGTAAGAAACTACATGTGTATAATTATTACAGGGATACATATTCACTGAAACTATGTCAGTATTTTAGCACTGTCAGCGCTCATATTTCACAAATTAGACTTTAATTATCATAGTCGCTCATTAAACAAGAGAGAAGAGTTGAACAACAAATGTGCCAAACAGTAGCATACACCTATTTTCTTGCAAGCCTTTAAAAACTGGAGGAATTGGAACTGCCTTTCAGTGATATCCTTGTCAAGGAATCCCATCTTTGGTACTAAATGTCTAAGCAACCATCTACAGTAGATCATTTCAAACAGTTTCACCACTTACGAAGAAGCAAAAGCCCAAATTCACACTTTAAGTATTGGCTGTCCTGGCAGTAACACTAATATACCTAATAATTTGAACACAATGACAGTAATTATTATTGATGCTACATTTTTACCATGGATGTCTAAGATTCCATAACTTCAAGAGAAGTCTGTACATTCTTAAACAAATCCAGTATAAATCATTTTTGTTCCCTTACAAATCTGCTGTGCCACTGTAAAAAAAACTTTTTCAGAATTGAAAAAAAAAGGATCTGGTGATTCTCATAACACACTTATATTGTGAGCTTCTGTGATCCTAATCTCTAATTCTGAGGACACCTTTGGCCTGCCTGACATTTTTCGGTCCTCATGAGTGCCAGTTTCTTCATATCATTTGATAGTTTTGGCCACAGCATTTACTGACACTTGCAAAGTTCTTGCAATTTGTCTTAAAGATTGACCTTCATTTCTTAAAGTACTGTAAGTATAGACTGTCTTTTTTCCCTTCCTATCTGAGCAAATTTTGCCATGTACATTCAGGAATGACAAACTTTTGCCCATGCTCCCTACATTTTTAGTAATCGTGGACCCTCACCTGTTTACCAATAATTGGTGACAAAAGGTAAATGAGGAAGCATGCTTTGTTAACTGTGAGAAGATCTAACAAAGACAATTTTAAACTTCTTTAAGTGTTCTAACACCATGTTATACACCTTTCTGACTTTTAACTAACCTGGGCTTCAGGCTGAAATCCACTTGCTTTGGGTGTTCATTTTATTGAAAATGAAAAATTAACATTTTCAATACAGTTCACTTAAGATTATAAGTACATATATCATGTAATTAAATATTAAGTGTTCATAGACAGTTTAAGTTTATACAGTTTAAAGCACAGATAATCATGAAAAACATGGTTTCAAGGAGGTGTACTCAAACTTTTGACTGGTACTGTATATTGACTAAATGTGGCCTTTAACAACAAATTCCTGTGTTCAGAGTGTGTGGCTAGACACAAGTCATAGCAAACAGCACTCACCTGTGAGGAAACTGACCAGCAGCCCCACTATTACCACTGTGGTGGAGTTGTGCGCACTGTACCACATGTAAGACAGAGAATAGAAGTGCTGAAGTCCCGTCGGTCTGCAGAAAGACAGGCGAATATTTCAGATGGAACACAAATTCTGAGTCCTGTTCATTGCTTAACACATTACATTACAACAGTAAGTAAAATGACTTCTCATTATGGCTTGAATTAATCAACTGTAACATTTCCTTCACAAGGAGCAAAAAAAAAAGTGAAAGTAGTAGATACAATTTTAATTTTGATTTTCACCTTCTGTGACCTGATTCCTTTCCTACTGTATCCCCTAACCAATTTGGTCATGACCTAATCACAAACAGGATCTTCTCTAAAGTACTTTTACAGGGAACTATAATCTGACCTAGATAGTTTAAAGAGAGCTATATCTTAGGGGCAATGTGATTTCTAACTGGCTCAAGGTCCTTAACTCCTAAACAATGTTTAAAACACTTTAAAGGAATATGTATCAGCTATCACAACTTTACATTGTTATTGGAATACTAGTGCACTGTTTCTTCAAAAAACGAACACAAAACCTATTATTCTGTTTTACAAAGAAACACTCCTTCTCACTCAGGTAGTTATACATTTAGTGATGCCAAAATATCAGCTAACTATCTTATACTGAAGGTATCAATAAGGAGGTTATACCTCAATAGCAGACCATCTGTTTTCTTTTTTCAAGGAAAGCTGTAGCTACAGATACAGTATAGAATATCATCACTCCGATAACATTTTACTTTTAACTTTCAAGGTCTTGCCTCAAACTCAGACTATGGCACTGAAATCATAATAACCTCTATGTCTACAAAGTTTACTTTGTAGCAACAGGGGAATATTTTGTCCCTTTATACTTCTTATATTTCAAAACTAAGCTTTAAGTAATCATTAAGATAAAGTGTATGTTTTATTAATTATCATTAGTGGGAAAGCCAGGCCTCATCTTATGTAACTTTATGCTCCTCTTGCCTTGCTTTGTTGGCGACGGCAGACACCAGTGTAGTCATGGCAACGGTGGTCATATTCCCAGTGTCTGGGAGGGCTGTGGTGTTGAGTGGAGGGAGGGGGTCAGAGCCAACAGTCTGAGACACAAAGCTCCCGATGCCAATCCAGAAGGCCATGACCAGGCCGGCCACCAAGCCAGTGACAGCACCCTGGAGAAGAGACAGGAAAGGTGTTTACTGTCAACATTGCAGAATCAACTGAAAGTACTTATTATAAACTGAAAAATGAACAGAAATGGATGGACAAATTAACACAGTCATAAATTCATGTGTGAGTGCTTACTACAGGGTGACATTCAAGAGGAAATTGAATGCTTTAAGTCCTTTCAAAGATGTCTCTGTTCAGATCCTGCTGATGTAGTAGGCAGGGCTGGCTCACATGTGTAAGATCCCCACTTTAGAATGGCCTTTTGGAGATTTTTGCACATGAATGGCTAAATTACCTAGCTTTATGATGATGGAAGCAAATAAACAAAACCTAGTCATCTCTGACTCTCTTACAGAACCATGAGAAAATACCCTGTCAGCTGCAGTGGGTAGGCTACCTCCATCCACTTTCACCTGGCCTACTCAATCCAAATAAAGGGCAAACACCTCCTACTTAAAAATACAATCCCATGTGAAAATTCCCAAATTTCAAGCAGTTGCAATTAACACTGTAGTGCAAATTAACGATCTGTTAAGTATGTTTTACAGACTAACTAAATCTATTCAGTATAACTGCCACTTTGCCAGACTCAATGACAACTCTGACCTGGGTGGTGTGGTGGCTCTGTGGCTAAGGATTTGCACCTGTGGCTGGAAGGTTGCTGGTTTGTATTTCGTGGCCGGCAGAGGAATCCTACTCCGTTGGGCCCCTGGGCAAGCACTTTAACCCCAATTGCACCAGGGGTGCTGTATAAACGGCTGACCCTGTGCTCGGACCCCAAGCTTATCTCCCTGTCTGTGTGTCTCATGGAGAGCAAGTTGGGGTATGTGAAAAGACACATTCCTAATACAAGAAATTGTATATGGCCAATAAAGTGATCGTATCATTCAAATAAAATAAAATCAAAATCAAATCAAAGTTTATTTATCAAATGCACAACAATACAGCATGCAGCAGTAGTTGGTGGCATTGAAATGTCTTTTACCGCGAGCTCACAAAAATCACAAGAATCACAAGAATCACAAAAATCACAAAAATCACAAAACTGAGGTTATGAAAATAAGGTTACATAATAGTAGATGTAATAGAAATTGAATAAAACTCAATATGAGTAGAGCTGCTATGTGTCCATGGTGTATGCAGTATATACAAGTAGTGCAGTTATGCTGAATACAGTGACATCTGTGGGTCCATGTAGCCATTACAGGTGATTTGCTAAAGGAGCTGCAGGTTGGCTGTTTAGCAGTCTTATTGCCTGCAACTCAATTGGTTGTTTGACTTGTACTCTAAAACTCCTCCTAAATGTAAAGTGCTTTAGAATTAGATGAAAGTGCAAGGAATTATTACTATTATGAACACCCTCTTTTTTCATAATGGACTAGTCTACTGTTTATTATACTGAGAGGCATTCAACTGCAACATATTAGTATTGGTACCAATAGCATTTGTTGCAATTTGATTGACTCAGTTACTGTATATTTTCTACAGAGTATGTCCAGAAGTCCAGAAAAACAAACTACAGAGTATATCAAATCTGATAAACTGAATAATTCAAGTAGCTTTCATTGGGTAGTTTGACCAATGCATTCTCTTCCAAACTTTGCAAAATGCTGACAGTGCAAGCTGTCAGACAATGAAGTGTTCAGAAAGTGTGGAATTTAAATCCTGGGAAGTGCATGAACTCCACAATAGAATAATAAAAATGTGTATACAGTAGTTCGGTATACTGTGTTCAGTTTTGGTCACTATGCCACTGAAAAAACGATATGTCTCTATAAAGAGTAAAAAGAAGAGAAACAAAAATGACCCCAGCTCTCAGGGAATTGTCATATATGAACAGTTTGAGGGAACTACATGTCTTCAATCTAGAACAGATGAGACTGAGAGGAGAATTCATCCTTTTATTTAAATTCCTAAGGTTTATAGATAGGTTCAACCCATGGGACTGTTTCATACTCAGCAGCGAGGGGACATGAGGTCACACTTGGAAAAAGGAGGATCTAGGATGAACAGGAAACATTTCTTTCCTCAAACTGCAGGAGGTATCAAGAACAGGCTTCCTGGCCAGGTTGTTGAGGCCCAATCTCTGGACCCCTTTAAGAAATGGCAGGATGAAATTGCAGATCCACTCAGCTACCAAACCACTACACGGGCAAGATGGTCCGAATTGTTCCCTATCATTTGCAGACCGTTCTTACGTTCTGTCTATCAGATCTATTTAAGACCATATATAAGATCTCAAGTGGAACTATATTTTCTTATGTAGCAATACTGTCAGTTGAGGAAAGCTTTTTGGTGTATGCAATGGTTTCTTTATCAGATATTGCAACTTTTACATTACCTATGATCATCACACAATCAGCGTTTGGCTTCTCTGCGTGTGTTCCCTGCTGTGAGTAATAATAATAATAATAATAATAATAATAATAATAATAATAATAATAATAATAATAATAATAATTTTATATAGTGCCTTTCAGGATATCCCAAAGCACTTTACAATAAAGTGACACCACATATGCAGAAAAGATACATCAAGACAGAAAAAACAGCATTTCTGTAATGAAACATAGAAAGTGCTAGCTATAGCAGCTATAGCACTATAGAGAATAGCAGTCAAGAGAGCCACAGTTGAGGTTTATTTCTGTCTTACTACCTTACCAACCGGTGTGTGGCATCTTGTTATGGGGATACATGGCAAGCCATAAATTAAAGAGTAGAGCTTTCAAAATAGAGCATAATAGTTTTGGAGGTCAGGAGAATAAATATGAAGTAAATCCAATACAACGGTGGGAGCTAGTGCAGGGAGGCTGGAACAGGAGTAATACTCATGTGGGACTGTGGCTGGTTATGTTTATAGTAGCCGAGATCTGAAAAACTGAATAGTGAGATTAGAAGCTCCAACAAGTTGTATGTTATAGCAATCTCATCTAGAGCCATAATTCTTTTTAACATAGAAAAGAAAAAGTTAATATAGTGACACATGTTCTGGTACTTACAGTGGGGTTAGCCCAGGGGAAGAACATTCCAAGACAGAACAGTCCAAGGAGAGGACCCCCAATCATCCCAAAGATACTGAGTGATGCCTTGAAGGAAAGGGAATTGAGAATCGGTCAGTACAACCACCAAATTCTGAGATCACAACTGGAATTCAAAATTTACATTCAATCATGGGAAACTATCTCACGTGAGGTACGTACAGAAAGTCTTTATAAAGAAACCTAATCCAAGCCTTCCTTTATATTTAGAAAATTCTAACAACATTTGATGTTCAAAAATTGCACTTTTTCCTACACTATAAACAGTAAAATTACATTTTAGATTATATTCTTCAATCATGCAACATTTTGATCGCATCTGCTTTACATTACTAATATAAACTCTGCTATTCACAACTTTAATGTGAACCTTACCTGCAACACAGACCCCATCTGGGATGCAATATAGGCCATTCCTAAACAAATGAGCCCATACCCTAGTGCTGAAAAAAGAGAAACAGACAACTTTAAGAAGATATATAATGACTTGTGCAGTCGGCAACCCAGTAGCTCAGAGGGGACAGGTCTGTGTAAAGTAAACTGGAAGGCTGTGCAATAACTTAAATAAAGCCCCTAGGAATCTGCAGTTTGACCCTGTGGACCAAGAGTGTCTCACCCTGAGGATGAGGAGTGTCTCACCCTTAGGTGCTGGCTATTCCAGTACTGCTGGAAACATGTTTTAAATTTGCTTAATGAAGCCCAGAAGGACCTGCTTTCCCACTTCTCTTGTACCCTCTGACAACGTTCAGTTCCTTCTACACTATGTGGTGTTAGCAAACATCTTGATATCTCTTCATATTAAAAATAATTCAAAATATAGCTGAAGAATAGGAGAAATAAACATTTGATTGACATGAAAATAAACAGTGACAGTGAAAGATGCAATTATACCTTTTCTACTATATATTTTTAGAAATGTCACTATATTTTGGTATAATTTGTCATTAATATACAGTTTGATCCAAGTGGCTTCTTTATTTATAAGAACATAAAACGTTCCAAAACAAGATGAGGCCAAATGTCCACATGGGCAACTTGATAGGTAATTTCTGTATTGGAGCCACAATGGCTCATTGTACAGTATTTATTCTGGTTCCCAAAACAGTAAGTGAAGAGTGAGTATGTGACATGCCCTCTGGATGGGTCATCAGTCTATGAAAGTCTCTATTCTACAGCTGGGTGGACTGGAACAATCAGGGTAAAGTACCAAACTCAGGGTGCGGTAGCAGAATATGACTCTCAGTTATGAATTCACAACCCACATTAAGTCAAGAGACTTACCCACTAGTCTAGTCAGTGGGTCACCATTACGATGCTAGGACCTAATTGTTCTGTGAATCTAATCCAGCCTATTTTCTAAATAATCCTTAATACAGCTCTTTGAACAAAACATTGGCCTCAAAAACATAGCTAGATAAACTCCCATAACTTCTGTAAAAGTGTGTGCAGTTCTCAGGTTTAAATGCACTTCAGAATGTAGTGCATTAAAGATGATGTTCTAGCACATGTAAAATGTATTTCCTAAGAGGGTATCTTCTGGTGTACAACTTTTTGCTTTCTACATTGTTTATTGCAATTAACCAATGACAGTTGGGAAAACCATAGGTACACAAAACCAATGTGTAAAAATAAAATTGGAACGCAAGAGAAATGCAATGGACAACTCCCAGAAGGTTGGCCCTGTTGCAGAAATTGTAGTTTTCATTGCAAAATGTCCTGTTTTATTTTAAATTGTTGAAATAATGCTAAACCTGGACAAATGATCAACTTAAACTTTCTTGTACTTGAGAGACAGTGGAGTTTAAGTAGTCCTAGTAGTCCTCTAGGCCGAGCCCAGTACACAGAGGCACTTTGCTTCTCTTCATCTAGTGTCATTTTTGGAATGTAGTGGGTTCCTGTGACACACTTTAGCCATGCCCCACTTTGTGTCTAGAAAAGTTGTGTTCAGATTGTTTCAAGAAAGATTCACCCTGGCCAACAGCAATGAACCTTAGTGTGACATTCATCATCTGGTTTTCTTACCAGTTCCAGCAGTATCCTGAAATTGAATCTTGATATCCTGAAGCACTGTTAAATTCTTGGTCAGATGCAGTCCTTCGAGGAATAATACTCTCTCTGCTCCTTTTCTTTTAATTTCCCAAGAACCCACATTCTTCTCTTTCACTTTCAGCATAAGAAACCTAATAGTTTCTTACTCCTTCTGTTTTGATGTCACAGTTGCAGATTTGTGGTTAGATTAAAAAGCAAAAACATTGAAGGCATATTTTGGTTAAGCTAAAAGAAATAGCTTGCTTAGAGGTTTTCCTTTGGAAAGGGAACTGAAGCTTGGGATCTGATGTACTAGTGGGGTAATGTCAAATGTGCCTAATAAGTGGACACTACAGTATATACTTGTGTGCTCCAGGACTAGAAAAAAACACAAAAAATTCTCAAAATTCCAGGCATCTCCCAGCAGACACTCACCAAGGCTTTTAGACAGCAATGTGGCCCTGTATTCTGTCATGTCAGGGAAATGGGGCTTAATCAAGTCCTCCATTGTCACCGTGGCCAGAGAGTTAAAGGCTGAGGAAATGGTACTGGAAAGAAAAGGTGATACTGCTTTTTAATAAAGACATGCAAAGCACTCAATCAAAATTCTTTTCTTGCAAAAGAATCTACTGCCAGATCAAGATGGACTGCTACAGCACTTATACTCTGAACTTTCATTTTTAGTGAGAACAAACTATAAATTAAACAGGTACTCACAAAGCTAAAATACAGTTCCTTCACCCCAAATCACTAATCAAATTAGTGCTCCCTTCGATATTTTTGCAAAATACCAATAAAACAACTAAAATAAAATGGAAATCTTGATGTTAAGATAAACTTTGCCTGGTTAGATGACTGCTTACACACAGTAGCTCTCGACAGAATTCACGATATAAGAGCTATCTGTAGACATGGAACTAATTCAGGCCTACTGCCTCTTTCCTGATGCAAAGAAAACCACGGATTGAATGTTTTGCTGACAGTACAGGTAGAATGGATAACAAGTTCAACTCCAAATGGATTTGTCAAGAGGATCTATGCTTGATACACCTTAGGATTATAAAAATAAACCAATGTGAAAACCAGTCATTTTTCCCGTGAGACTAATGTTTTTGGTAGATGTTGTTTTTATGGCTTGCTCCCACAGTAAGCGACATTTTCATATCATTTAAAATGGAAAGCAGGAATGGGAGAGGGCTTTGAAAATCTTGACGGAGAGCCCGAGGC
Organism: Lepisosteus platostomus; assembly: GCF_059453375.1. NCBI lineage: Eukaryota > Metazoa > Chordata > Actinopteri > Semionotiformes > Lepisosteidae > Lepisosteus > Lepisosteus platostomus. The sequence goes on from NC_142613.1 coordinate 20,755,485, forward strand.
TAAAGGGACTGCTGAGGACAGACAATTGAACAGAGTAACAGACTGGTACCTGAGAGCTCCACTGAACAGACAAGCCAAAAACAATCCTGGCAGTCCAGGCAGATCCTTTAGTACGTCCATCACAAAATACAGCACCATCTACAGACACAGGGATGTTATTGAGATAAGTGTCCTGGCTCATGAATGTACAGTAGCAAAACTCACATACACGTTGCCATCAACATGTGTAAAAATGCATGGTATTTGCATGTAGCAAATACCTTTTCTTAACTAACCTGGTCTTTGGCTTTAACATATCCACTGGCCAGAGGGCTTTCTTCCCCATAGCGTGCATACATCACCAGTCCCATTAGACAGCCCAGGGCCAACACAATCTGCTGACAAGGGAACACCACATAGCAGGACCTTCACACACATGGGGAGAACAAGACAGTGAGGCTTCACACACAGTTAACAGGGAGGCATCAAAGGAGAATCCAAATTTCACCACATGTTCTGCAATACAATAGGATTTCTTTTTGTTAGATATTAATCTATATTTTGTTAATTATAATCAAACTTGTGAATTAAAATGTCAATGTAATTCATAACAACAACCATTTTATTCAGAAGTACCTAGCCAAACAAGTATTCAGTAACCAATTAAATATCTACATCTTAAAGGAAATATAATTGGATTAGACTGCAGTTTATTGACTCACCATTTAATTATCTCCTGAAATGTAGAATTGCCAAAAAACATTTCCATTTTATATTGACAAATTTGGAAACTGACAGTTACTATTTAACTTAACTCTTTACATGCAATGTCCAACAATTATCAGCTTTGTCTCAGAATAAGCCCGTCACAGCTGTTTCCACTGACAAAGACTCATAAGCCCCCAAACTGCAACAGAGATCACCTAGTACAACTCATCAAACATTTTTCAACAGGCTAACACAGCCATACTTGAACCAGCAATATTTTCACTCCTGTCTTAAGCTGTGACTGATCCACCAAATAAAAAACACAAATCACCCATTACTGAACTGAACAGAAACATGACACAAGAAAGTAAGAAGCCTAGATTTGAAGGACAAGAATTTGAAAATGTTCTTTTATTAGTGTTAGGTGTCTATTAACTGATGTGACGTCACAGTTGAACTAGTGTCACAAAAGGTAAGGCTGGAGTGCCTCAGACTATTTGTCAGTCCTCAAGGAAACCTGTGACAAGTAAATAAAAGGCCTTAACGTACGTGATGGCTTCCTTCTCAGTCCGGGAGCTGAGGTAGCGTTGCACTTGTGCTTGGTTCACCCCATACAGTGCAAGCATCATGAAGACCCCTCCCACACCCAGTGTCCAGAAGGTGTGCCGCTCCAACGGGTCAGGATTAAGACTGTGGAGCCAGAAGGATTACGGGTCAGAAGGGACAGAGCCTCAGCGGCAATCTTCTATTCCTGCACAATCTTAAGGACATTAATTTGGTCGAAGGCTTACTTGTGAATTCGAACCAATAGACTGATTAAGGATTAATGAAAAATAAAGTCAGACTTTAGTTCTAGAAAATATACTGAAGCCTACGCTTGTTAAATCAGACAGTAAACACCAGTTTTCCCATAGACGTTTTTCCAACTCATGTAAATATTTAGTCGAATAGTCATTTTTATTGAAAAGCTAAAGTAAAGTCAAGGAGGGACTGAATAAAGTCTATTATTTCTGCACTCTGACAGCACAGTTCTTCATAAGTGATCATTGTTGGAGGAATAAATACAGGCAGGAATTCCAATGAATTAAAGTCCAGTATGTTACATTACAAGCAATACACAATAATAAGGGGGAGTTCTCAAACTCAGAAAACAATAATACCAATTCCAAATCCTAATCAATGTTTTAAGAGCTGAAAGTTAATTTTAAAATTTTCCTCAGAAAACTGAGATCAATTGTCAATTAAGAACTCTGCTGGAAGAAAAACCAGGAGACATAGAGGTCCACCTGGACCAGGGGTGGGCAACACTGCCTCAACTGCTTCAACAGAATGCCCTAATGGGTACTCACTCTAGTCCAGAGATGCGATTCCCCTCCTGTGCTTTCTTCCAGACAGCTTCAATCCCTCCAGCTTGGTACGCTCCAACCACAATGACTGCTAGCTGGCCAGCAAACATCACCACTGTCTGGAAAACGTCCGTCCAAATCACCGCCTTCAGGCCACCCTGCCAACAGATAAGACATGACAACAAAGCTACAATCATGATTTTTTGGCAAATGTTGGAATTTGAAAAAATATTATTTCTCTTGAACCAGAAAATCCAGTTTTAGTTAGGGCCAGTTTTATATTGGCCCTAACATAAAGTGTGTGGTTACTTCCTACTTTGCATGAGACCCACACTGAACTGTCTTGTTAATATATTTTACATAGAGCCACTTTACCATAAAAAGAGACTATTGCAGGACTTTTTTTTATGAATCTCCTATCTTTTAAGTCTTTTTCATCAAATGCATTCTCTTTCATCTTTATTTCTTAGCATGAATGATTATGTGAGAGGTGTCTTCAATAATACCCAGCACAGTACAACATGCAGAATACATGGCAAGCTTCAGAGAACATCATCAAAGGAATCGTTTTCAATTAAAAAATCATAAGAAATCTACACACATTGATATCTAAGTAGCATTCTAATCTTATTTCCCCAAATTCTTGCTGACTTTGAAGTAACTAGTAACATGTCCTTTCAGGAAGCTCTTGACTACTGTATATTAGCAGACCTTATGGAGTTCTATGGAAGTCACCTGCAGCAAATGTATTATAAAACAGCTACTTGCCAGAGAGTTTCTGTTTCCTAACATCTTGTAAATAAAAGAAGAAAAAACATGTCCAAAAGAGAAAATGTAGAGAATGCAAAAGAACAGGTTACGGGTTTATCCCATGCTTAAAAGAAAAGAAAAGAAAGGAAACACAACATTTCGGTGGCTGTGGAGCCTTCTTCAGGTGTGAGACACCTGAAACGTTGCGTTTCCTTTCTTTTCTTTTCAGCATGGAATAAACCTGTTACCTGTTCCTTGGAAGCCTACGCATGCTGACGCACCTACCTACTTGAACTAAATGTAGAGAATGTCTTTATAGTAATACAGTATAACCAAAAAGTGTACAAAATCAAGCTTTTACAATTCAAATTTTCAATATCAATTTGTTTGCTCTTGCCATGACTGAAAACACTCTAGAAACAGGATTTGCCATCTCACATACACCTTCACAAGAGGGCATTGAATTTCACATCACAATAGAGCCCCATAAACAGGGGGCACTGAAAGGTTCAGTCTTGACATGTTCTGACTTGGCCATCAACAGAGATGTAGTGATGACTGTGGGAGTAAGAGACTGCAGAAGTCCGCAGCACCAGATTCCTCACTTACCAACGCAGTATAGAAGGTACAAACCAGACCTACAGTCAGCACTGCTCCCCAAAGGTCAAAGCCTGTAACTACAGACATTAAAAAAAGCAAAGGGCTTAGTATCTCATAGTAAGGGTTTATCAGTCCCCACTTATTAAATAACGATAACAATTTCAGGAATCTATTTTCATTTTGGTTTACACCTGACAGAAGATTTCTGAAATTTTGAAGTATAGGAGCATCTTTCAGTTCAGATTATATAGCATTTGTTCTGACCTTTTTAAATGACTAAAACATCAGCATTTATACACACTACTAATGTATTTAAAAACAAACATTTCTCAGTATGAACAAATGATATTGATTAAAAATATTAATTGTTTATAAAAATGTTTATGTGTGACAAAAGATGTGCAACACCAAAGAACATTGAAAAACAAGCTTGTGTAAGTATTCATATTTCTCCTTTTCAGCTAATTAATTTTATATATCACTTTGTACTGTTTCTTACACAGCATGTTTAAAAGCAGGCATCAGAGGGCTTCTTTTACCTGCATTGAGAGCCAGTGCAGGAGCATAGAGAACTACACCCATGTAGATCACCTGCAAAATGGGACACATACTGTATAGTCAGACAAGTACACCTAGCAATACAGAGCCTGCTGTATTTACATCCACATTATTGTCTGTTTTCCCTGGTTATTGCTGTGCAGTGTTATACAGAAAAAAATCAATACAGTACAAACACATTCAATACACTCTGGATACTAGTGTGATCAGAGCTTCAAAGATGAAGAAGGTGTTATGTATTTTATCAAATTTCCCCAACTCTACTGAATAGATCTCAAAATAGACACAAACTCTATATCATGCTCACAGAATCAATCAAGAATTTCCCAGCTCCTTGTTGTTGCTTCTGTTATAGTTCAGAATCAGTTTTACAGACTTAGTTGAATTTTGAGTACTGGTGATGCCATTTGTATTTGCAGTTCCAAATTTGACATAAGAGTTTACTTCATTTGAAAGTCCTCTATCCCTGACTTATACATGTTGACGTATGAAACAAAAACTCTTGAATGTTTTTTGGGAATATTGGAGGAATTATTCCGTCCTTAACTTCTCTCTAAAGTGTTTCCTAAATTCTTTGAATTTATTTACAGTACTTCCTCTATCTATTTTACGCACATAATTGTTTGTGGTTTCTTTAAATCATTTAATTTTTTACAGACCTATTTCCCTTACATGAAAAGCAAAACAACAATAATTTTCACTTGGCCAACATCCTTTTATATTGCAAGTTTTTTTTTAACTATAATATAGACAATGATAATTCTGATAAAGCTACAAAGTGGATGAACACTCACCATCTGAAAGATAAAGGTTATAGTTCCACAAAGTCGAACCACTTTGTTGAAGCGCAGCTCCAGATACTAAAGAAAAAGATATTAGTCATTTCAGATCGCAAGGACCACACCTGATGTAACAGATGATATTTACAAACGTCTTTCAATAAATGTAATTGAAATTATTATATCAATATACAGTACTATATCATATCACATGGCTCTCTTACGATTATATTTGTTTTGGGCAATGCGAGTGGAACACATGGAGCACTGACAAAGGGTTGGAACCTTTAGTAAACTCTACAATGAAGTAACAACAGAGAAGATATTTTTTTACGGAAAGAGTGCAGAGTAGTGAAATAAGAAAGAATAATTAAAGAGCAGAGGTTAAGTCCATGCTAAGAAAAAAGAAGAAAAAACATAATTTCATCTGTGTGTCACCCCCCCAAAAGGCTGGCAGATGAAACAATGTATTTTATCATTTTTTTACTTTTCAGCGTGGAAATAATCTTGACTTGTAACTGAAGAGCTGACACAGCTGCCTAATCAGACATATACAGAACAATGTCCTCCAAAGGAGGAAAAAACTTGAAAACAGGTAGCATATCTAAATGTATATGTTGAACAGTGCTCTAGTAGATCATACACCTCAGGAATTCTTTGTTGTAGGAATATAGGAAATTACAAAACAAGAAAGAAGTGTATTTCTTTGCAAGGAGTTTGTGAAGGGTATAAGGTAATGCTGTGCTCATGGAATAAAAGTAACTAGCATTGCAGGCCTTTATGTCTTTATTTAATTAAATCATCATGTATGTGACCATCCATATTTGATAGGTATTTTAATTTACAATCACTCTAACCAATGAAGGTCTTCAATGAAATCAGCATATAGGAGTAACTTCCACCACACATATTTACCAGCGAAAATCTACATGGGAACTTTACTTATACTTTAGTCACATGTTTTCCTTGTATTGATAAAGCTTCTTCTGCCTAAAGAAGAAGTCTCCTGCCAGAAAAACTAAAACTGTTTACTAGGCTTCATCAGCGGACAGAACAGAGTGGAGCTTAGATTCAGACAATGGGAAGGAGGAGACATAAGCAGATTCAGATATAAAAGCTTCTAGATAAGCTAGTAACCATCTCCTCATTAGCTACTGAGCCGAAGAAGGTAGTCTTTTAAGATGCAGTTAAGATGATATATTAAGCATGTAATTCCTTTCTCATTAAAACATGACCCAAGCACACAGAGAAGGCTATCGCGCAGACTTCAATGAGAGGATAAGATGAAGGGGTTTGCATTTACCTCATAGGCGCTGGTCAGCCGCAACCGATAGAACACAGGAATAAAGATGTGTGCAGGAATCAGGAGCCCAAGCACATAGGAAGTGCCTAGGAACCAATACTGTGTGCCGGAGGTGTAGATTTCTGCAGGTACCCCCAGAATGGCCACAGCAGACTGGAAGGTGGCGAGCAGAGACAGGGCCACAGGCAAGCAGCTCATGCTACGGTCCGCCAGCAGGAACTCCTGCATCGTGCGCTGGCGGCCCCCTGAGAAGGCATAGTAGAGCCCAATGCCCGAGGAAAGCAAGAGCAGGAGGGCAAAAATCACATAGTCCACTAGGGTGAACCTCATCTCTACCATGGCTGCCATTGACCAGGGTGCCCTCTGCAGAACGGCACACTACACAGACTTTGAAAACAACCTCTGTGATCGCTCGCCCATCGGAGACTCTGCACTCACAGGTCAGGCACCACGCTGCAACACAAGAGGAGAGGCGACAATGTTCTGTGTCAGTCAAATGTATCTTCCCCAGAGGGCATTCTTAAATTGAAACATTTTTACTGCAAAGAATAGTGGAACTTCAATAAATACAGGTGCACATCTACAGCAGCATTACAGAGATGCAGTCTGTTCTTGTCAGAGTTCAGGAGCTAAGCAAGCGTGGATCTGTTCAACACAGTGTTGTATGTTTGTACGGTTATTGGAACACTCTGCTACAGGATGTTTCATACTTTGGATAAAATGTTAAACTGAGGTTTTGAATATTTGGTGTTTAAAAATTCCATTGTATTTTTAATAATGTAGGGGTGTTAAACCCAGTGTACAAGCTAAATTGCACTCTAGACTTTTATAGCCCGGCCTTCCTAATGATTCCCCTGTGAAGAAGCAGGGTGCTGAGCTCGTGTAAGACCACTGAGAGCGGAGTGTAAACACTTCAGAAGCTGACAATAAATCAGTGTTTATTAGAGAAATCAGTGTCAAATGTAGCCAGCTGATTTTTACCTATATAAAAGGATAACAGGACAGTATCGAGATTGCCTGCTCCCAGGGCGCTAGATCGGTAAAGCCTTGGGTATGGATAACACCCAGGTATTTCTGAGAGACAAAGGTTCAGAGATTCTGAAAAGTCCAAACGGAAATTGTAAGGAAATTAAAATAGTTGCTGTGTCAGGCTGTGGAGAGACTCTCCAGGCCTGAGAGTCAACTCCTGGCCAAACAGGATCCGCTGGTGTAATAAACAATTAAAAGATCTAAAGTTCAAGGGCTAAGGTTAAGGTCCAAACTAGGGAGCGAATGATTGAAACACTAGGTTGGTCAGTCCTCAGCTGACTATCTTCTTTCTCGTCTACTAGAGAGATTATGGTTTATACACTTGAGTCCTCCAATCCATGCTACTTCAGTAGAAGAACCACTACACCCCTTAATTGGTGAAGAGCCTTTTCACATTCCTTTCTGATTGGTTATGTAGTGGGGCTTCCGGTGCAAAATGCCTGCCATGCTACACACAGAAAGGTGCTGCCATTCTGTGGTGGATATAGTGAGCCCTCTCCTGTGTGCAAACTGCTTTCTGATCCTTTGAGATGAAAAGCCCCACACAAATGCAAGGAATTAAATAATTAAAGTTAAAGAGAAGTGCTTGTATAGTGGCTCCAGGAGCTAGTTGTTCGCTTTGGAAAAAAACACAGTTTGGGAATGAAAATGGATATGAAAATCTTCAGGAATGCACTTCAATTTTCTGGCATTATGTTTCTAGAAGGACGGCATGGGTAGTGCAGTGGTTAGCATTGTTGCCTCGCAGCTCTAGGGCCCTGGGTCCAATTCCACATCTGGGGTGCTAGCTCTGTGGAGTCTGTTTGTTTTCCCTGTGTTCTCGTGTGTTTCTTCCAGGTGATCTGTTTTCCACTCACAGTCCAAAAATATAATGGTAGCTTCATTGGCTTCTGAGAAAACAGGCCCTGGTGTGAGTGCGTGTGACCTGTAAGAGAATGGTATCCTTTCTAGGATGTATCCTGGCCTTGCACCTGCTGCTTGCCAAGACAAGTTACTGTACCATGCAACCCTAAATTGGATGAAGCAGTTAGATAATGGATGGGTGTTTATAGATTGTTAAATTTCCTAAAAATAATCATTTTGGTTTCATCTTACTTAAGTGATAAAAAACAAACAACCAACAGGCAGTACAAAGGTATCTGGAACCAATGAAAGATGTATCTTGAAAAACTGAAAGAGAATTTTCTGATCTTTTCAAGAACCAACAGGACTGAGATACTTGCATCAAGAAAATTTGCTTAATTTTCTTTGACGTGGGACAATAAGTAACAGTGAGATTAAGAAATAAGGCCAAGTAAACATTACCAAGAGCTCATTACAGGTACCTGTATGTATTTTACCTATCACTAAGCCAAAGACCAAAATATTTTAAAGATTTCTCATACTCTATTAACAATTAACATACGTTGTCTTAATTAGTAACTTATGCAAATTCCACCTCACCACTATATAAAAAGTAGCTGTTAAGATAAATTAGTCATTGTTTTTCCAAAACATAGATCTGACAAGCACAATTCTTAGCTGCTGAAAGTGAGAAAGGTAGGGTGAAATATCAAAATGCATCAGTGACATAGCAGTGGCATTGTGTTCACCGAACTCTGACATGTTGGGATAAAGATGTTCCTTCATTCGTTGACCTTTGAAATGTTTGAATAAAAGTTTCATTTTCATGTGTATCAAATTGTTTTGTTGTTTACTACTGTATGCACAGTAAATCCTTGTTGACTGCCTTGGCTTCACTTTAAAATGAATTAGAAATGAGCATGATTGGCAAAAGTCATTCAGAAAGAGGGAACAGAAAACGAACAAGAGAGTTGCAGGGCTGTACTGCATGTTAAATGAATTTTGTCAACAAATGATTGACATATATTTATAGAAAATGAGGTGTTGCAAAAGTATGCTTGGAAATCAATTAAATTAATTGGAAAAAATCTGTAATCCTGAATTATTCTTGAGAAAATTATTATATTATTATACTGTACATCGAAAAATACCTTACCTTAAGTGTCAAGACTAGTGTAAAGTTACTGATTGGAAGCAGCCCTGAACACCAGGTTTCTGACTGATCACGGAAGGATCTTATCTCATTTGCCGACAGAGCAAGCACAGCACACTTGAGTCACCCAGCAGAGACCGTCACAAGAGAAATGATGCATACCTGAAAGAAAACAGGCCCACCTTATTTCACTAGTAAGATTATAGGTGTTCACATTAATTACAGGTGTTTCAGTTATGTTCATGAAGAAGGCCAAATCTTAAAAAAAGGTTATTCATGTGGGTACCATACTGAAATTTTCTGAAAAGTCATTTCAGAAAAAAAATCTACAGACATGTACAAACAACCAGCAATAATAAAATTGTTATAAGGACAGCTGGAAAAAGGATCTACACACATCATTTCATAAAAATTCTAATGGTCACTAGTTCATAACATCATACCATATATACGACAATACAATTTACTGTCCATGGGAGAGTGACTTCTTTCTGATAATCAACTGACCATATTGACTTATGACTGATGGTTCTGCCTCTTCTGTTAACCTTTTATTTGTCTCTGGGAAATAAGAATAATGCTACTACAGCCTTGTGAGACTTAGTCACAAGAAACTGTATGATTATAAATTATAGCATAGGGTCAGCAGTTATAAGTCATAGGTTTCCTGTGATGTTTAATATACTGTAGATCTGAAGAAGAATTCAAACAGTTGAGAGTTCATACAAAACGGACTAAAATGATTACTGAGTAACACTGTTGACCCCATGAAATGTTGCTAAGGACTTCTATTTGACTACCTCTATTTTAGGCCTTTGAACCTTTTACAACATTTTTACAAAAACCAAAGAGCTCACCTACTATTTTTTGATAAAGTATTTCTTTCTGCTGTACAACCTTAAAGCTGTCCGATTTTTTTTAAATTGAAATAAATATCTGGGCACAAGATATGTTGTGACCTCACCCTTGGGGAAGAAAAAAATCTTCCAATTAAAACATTTTAAAATTTCAACTTGATTTTATGGCCAACTGAGCAAGAAAAATATATGGTCATGTTTAACAACCTGGGCAGAGGTTACAGGTTTCTGGAGCTCAAGGTCCAAATTTTGTTCAAAGTCTTGTCTTTGTCCAGACTGTAGCAGCTTATCCTAACTGAGGAATGCTGGTTAGGCATTTTGATTATCACAGGGAGGAGCTTTCTTCCTTTGCTACACTCTGCCAAATGCATCAAGTAAAATAGTAAATATACTGTTTAACAACCAAGCAAATTAGGCACACAGCCAAATATTTCAACATCTCAGTGACATAATAACCATTTATTATGGAAGGGCTGTTCTACCTGACCTCTTACCATCAGAATCAAAATATGAGCTAAGACTCTGTGCTAAAAGATAAAGCAACAAGAATAACAAAAAAATCTGAGGAATGATTTTGTTTTTACTTGCCCTTAACTCTCAATTGCAGGCAAGCATGATAAAAAATCAGTTTGTGGACACACAGACCTCAGGCAAATTAAAAGAAGGTTATAGTGTGGAAATAAGATTTGTTCTCTAGACTATTCTGTGCTTATCATGCCTTTAAAAATATTTACCTTAAGACTGATAGACAGCACTAGTGGGTGACTGCTCCTCCTTTCACCCAATTTCAATGATCTAGTCATTTCTGGACTCATAAGATAAAGTGTTCGTGACTTTTACTAAAGGATATGTATACATTGACTGATATTCTATATTACAGTCTATATTAAGAAACAAGAACAAGAATCACTTTTTGCAGAGATTGGGGATATCCAGATCATACTGAGGGAGGCTAGCAAACAGAACCTTTCAAAAGAATGGTTCATAGCACTCTCAGGTAATCAGGCTAAAAGGATACAAAACAGTTAACCTGGGTCTGTAAGCCTATTTTCAACCTTTCTTATATGTTTGTTATGTCAATAATATGTTACTATCTTATAGACTGAATGTAACATGTTACAAAGTCCTTATTATAGTTTTTGTTTTAAAAGTTATAGCTACAGTTCATCATCTGTTTCACAGCAAGAAAGTTGGAAGCAGATTTGCGGATGTTTTCCATTTTATTCTCTCTAACTTTTAACTCACCATTTTACCGTCTTCAAAAGACATGCAAGAAGAGTAAACCTTGACATGCCCAACTGTATTTTGGATCTCTTCAACCCAATAGTGTACCAGTAAACCTAAACTCTAACAGCCTTTTCACACTGGAACACCTGAGCCAAGCTGAAATGAAAAGGAACACTCTGACTCTCTATTCACAGTTCAAGCAAACATAATGGGTGCACAAAGGCAAGGTTCTTAAGAACAACATGGTATTATCATCATTACCCTCTCCTGTAGGCCAAAGGCTTATTCCTATCTCTTCATACATAGCTCTAAAAGTAAATGTTCACTTCAGTCACTGTGGCAATCAACAAACATAAAACAAAAGAAAGCACAAGTTGCTGAACTGCAACATGCCATATCCAGGTGCACATTAGTCTATTTTTCTGCTAAATCTGACATAAAACTAAAATGTGACTAGCATTAAGGCCAATTTAATACAAATTCAATGCTGCAAGATAGACTGGTTTTTAATTTAGTGCACAAACAACTTGTCAGTTTAAAATCCCTAGTGCCAAGAGACATTCTTTAGGTTTGCACTGGGATCCCATTCAGACATGTCCTGGGTTGTGGCCTTTTATAATCCTAGGAGTTAGCTGGCTCCTTTCCCAAACTTCATAGAATACTTTGCACACAATTATGAAATACAGGATTAAAAGGCAGCAGAGGTTTGAAAGAATACTTAACTAAAACAGCAGGTGGTTGGAATTTCTTAAATAAAAGAACCCCAATGGAATTTTCTGACTAAGTCTACTAAGAGACCTGGACACTGTAGGATTAGAGGATTCCCATTTCCAACACTGATTTTGAACAATTAAATTCTTGCCAATCACTGTCACTGCTAAGATGATGGAAAGAAATATGATTGAATTTTCAGTCCATTTTCATGGCCAAGTCAACACAAGTGGAACATATATACGGAATATGTGTCTAGATGTTTTCATTCTCCTTATTTTAAAATACTCTTAAAAGACAATTTATATTGAAATGTTTTCAACTTGACAATGTCCACTACAGTAGGACACTAATCTGCTTATTTCTAACATGGTTACAGAACACATTATAAATCATTAAGTGGTTGCATCATCACCTGCAACTCACAACTGGCAGCACACTGAAGCTAAGCTGGTGTGAGCCAGCTGGGCAGTACCTGGATGGGAGACCTCTTGGTAAGCTAACGTTGTTGCTGGAAGAGGTGTAAGTAGGACCAGTAGGGAGTGCTCACCCTGTGGTCTGTTTGGATCCTAATGTTGAAGTATAGTGAATTCTATGCTGTAAAAAAATGCCATTCTTCATATGAGATGTAAAACTAAAGTCGAGACTCTCCTTTGTCATTAAAACTCCCTGGGAGTTTTTAACCTCTGTGTCCTGGACAAATTTCCCCATGGCCTTTATCAGTCCTGGCCTCCTAATAATTCCCATCTACGTTTTTGCTTTTATCAATTTGTTCTCCTCCCCACCGATAGCTGATGTGTGGTGAGCGTACTGGTGCACTTTGGTTGCCGTCACATCATCCCGGTGGTCTATGCACTGTAGGTGTTGAAGGGGCGTCCCCATTACCTGTAAAGTGCTATGAACTCTACGTTTAAGGACTTTTTATTATTATTATTATTATTATTATTATTATGGGGAAGACTCCATCAACATGAAAAAGATTGAAAATGCATAATTTTATCCATTTAGGTGTTTTCAGCTATAGGCTCTTGTACATATTATTCTTTTTCATGGACAATTCTAAAGAAGAAACATTCAAATTGACTGTTCTTTTTAGTCACAAAAAATGCATTTAAATGATCCCAACGTCATCATCTGTCAGTGTGGATTTACTCGATGTAAATACACAATGATCCAAAACTAGGTTCTGGATAAGAGCCTGCAGCTTGAACAAGACCTCAAAAAGTAATAGTTTAATTTCCTCATTACTACTTGACATGAAATCCACGGACATGAGGGTTAACGTCCCTTCCCCAACAGGCATAGCTGCATCAGTGAGAATGCTCAAACCAGACACTGATGTTTTGTCTGCGCACTGAGACCTTGTTATCTGCCTTACGATTTTATTAATGCAATGACTCTGTCGAGATTATTCTGGTTTGAAGGACTCTTCATTACAATACTTTCATCGCTTAAAAATTGCAGCGCTCGACTGTGGTGAGACTGTGTAAATGAAAGCAGTGCCAGTGGGGGAAATGAGTTTTTTTTTTACTTGATAATTGCAAATCATTTTTGTTGAAGAAGCACCTGGAATGACTCATTGTGAGTCACATGAGAAGCTGCAGGGGCCATTGTGTTGCAGAGAGCCAGGAGAGGCCTGGTCAGCTAATACAACTAGATGCCATCTGTGCGCCACTGCTTGGGGAATCTCGGTTACACAGGGCTGGCAATGTGACCCACGGAATACCTGTCTGAGAGAGACCAACTGTAAAGTGCACCTTTAGTGGTTGAGCCAGTTGGCAACCTCCATGAGCATAATTTTCAAAAAGAGCTTCATGGTCCCATCTGAGGTAACATCACTGTGTGATGTGTCCCCTTTACAGACCTGTCACTCCTCCCAGACTGACCGAATAAACCAACTCCCAGTCATAGTCTGAACCGCATTAGAAGAAAGTAAGCCAGGAAAGATGACTTCAGAAAATGAAATGTGTCTGAGTTGAAGGACAGAGGTGTGTATCCAATGGATGTATAAAGTTCAAATTAATGTCCAAGAGCACAGTAAATCAAAGTCTACAAAATCACTAGACTAAAGGAGTAGGAAATGTCTGGAGGAAGAGGACATTCATTGGATAAACAAGAGATAACAAGAGATGTATAAAACCCCCCAAAATAAGTACTGTACTAAATCTTGTACTAAACTGCAACTAAAAGTAATAAATAAAAAGACAGTGCTGGAGAAGAACACATCTATGGTGTTAAAATGTTACACTAATATAAGAAGAGAAAATGAGAATTATGAAAAAGAGTAAGAAAAAGCTTCCTTGAAGAAGTTGGAGATTCAGCAGAGTATTTTTGGTGAACAGACACTACAAAAAGACAAGTAATGTCCCGACCTCTAGATGTCCCCCTCAGTATTCATAATGGCCAGCCTTTACAAAGCTTAAGAATTCTAATTACAGGACTGAGACAGGTTAAGACAACTGGATGCCTTCAATATATAGAGAAGATGGTTTTGGGCCAACCGACAGTATGAAAGGATATTGAAATCCTTACAAATGTACAGTAACTTACACTTCAACTTCAATGACAGCAAGGAAACCAACTAGGATCTGAACATTCATCCATTTTCTAACTGCTTTACCAATTCAGAGTTGCAGGAGAGCTGGAGCCTATCCTGGAAAAGCTTTGGGTGCAATGCAGGGTACACCCTGGATGGGACACCAATCCATCACAGGGCACACACAGACATGCACAAACTCACACCAGGGCTATTTTCCCAGAAGCCAATTAACGTACCAGTATGGACTATGGGAAGAAATAGGAGCACCCAGAGGAAACACAAGGATAACATACAAAGTCCATGCAGGTAGCATCCCAGGTCCAGAATTGAACCCAGGGTTCAATGCTAACCACTGCACCATTGTGGAGCTGAGCACACAGATTTAATGAAGTGTGATGCACACATTATTAAATCACCTAAAAAAATTAATATCGAGGAGGAAAAATGCACTAGCTTTCTAACGGTATATACAGTACAGTCTAAGGTTTTATTGATGTTGTAACAATTTTAATTGGTCAAATAAAAAGTTTTGAAAATACTTTTAAATGGATTTCTTTCATCATAAAGAAAAAAAATAACTAGATTGGTGAATGCAACCTTTCCCATGACCCATTAAAGGGCACTAATTCAGGTTAATTATGTAAGAAAGTACTTAGAAAGCAATCACAGTTTTTCAGATTAACAACTAAGTACTAACAACTTTAGAACACTCCTGAAAGGCAGTTAGTCCAATTATCTTAATTCTTTGTGATGAAGTTCATTATTAACTTAATATGCCACTGAATGTAGTGTTTTCTTTTAAACTTCTCTCACTGAAGCAGACAAAAAAGTGTTTTCCATACACTCAAATGAATAAGCTGAACACATATTGACAAACTACCTTAACTGGAGTTCTTTTCTTCCACATCAGATGAAATATGTACATTTGCTAGAATATTTTAGAACAACTGCAGAATGCAGAAGAATATTCAGATGGAAACCTCTTAAAGTTACCCCTAGCAGTCTATTTCAATGTTTTGAAAACCCTCCTTTCCTAACACTAAGATTAGAAAAGAAATAGGTTTCCTTCAGATGGGAATACATTTTACCTTCAAGTCAATCCAGCTTTCTCTTGAGGTTGAGGGAAAGATGGGCTAGAATAGGATTCACTGTGGCAAACTCAGTAAAGCAGAAGCATATGCTATTGTGATAAAGACAACAGCACTGCTAAATGCTATACTCTGAGCAAGAGTCTGATGCAAGTAGAGTATGTACAAGGAGGCTGACACTGGAGCACCCCCAGCGCCTCCAGATTAATTGGAATTTTTTTCTTAAACCTGGCATTGCAGCGCTCTTAAAAATCAAGAAACAGCAATATTGACCTGCCATACACATGAGGATTAAAGGGGTGTTATTTGATTAATCAAACAGGTTGGAACACATTTGGTAACAGAAGGGGGGTAAATTCCACAGATAGAAAAACAAAATCATTTTTCAAATATTTCCTTACAATAGGTTAATTCTCACATAAGCTATGACAAGGGTTGATGAAAATAAATGTACAAATGGCATGGTAACACATTTGACTTAGCCACGTCCTTACAACAACAATAGATTTGAGTGTAATAGGGAACTACTACAGCAGGGGTCTCAGACTGAATTTCTGGTGGGCTGTCATCTGAATTTTGTTCCAACCTGAGTAGTCAATTAAAAATTAACCTAATTATTAACTTAGTTACACATTATAGTAGCTTTCCTAAGGTTTTTTGCAGATGATGACTTACACAATTCACTTCATTAAAGGTACAGTGACCTTATAGGCACAGTTACATGTAACATATTTCAGAGCCTTATTAGAAGTATTATAATTATACATCCCATTAACTAATTTGAATGTAATTGAGAGCTAAGGTGTAACAGAAAAAAACAATTTAGTTTGGACAGGAACTGAGTCTGAGATCATATAACTGGTGTAGAAAATGTAAGACGGTAAGTTCTGGGGGATGGGCAGAGAATTAACAATAATAATTCCTCATATTTAAATAGTATTTTCCACCCCGATGGATATACAGTACAAGATGGGACCCACTGCATCCTGCACTGAAATGCTGCACCAGCTGGGTGATGATGAGTGACTGGCATTATGTTTCAAGACCCAAGTCAAGCAGAGAAGTACGAAACCGCTCCACCAACAGAAGTAAGGTGAAATTTTAAATTAGACAGAGTGTCTAAGACCAGAAATAAATTTTACCATCCAATGTTAAGATCCCTACTCATACACACAGTGTCATGGACACTGTAATGACCAAGCAGTCAGATCCTCAGTTTAAAGTCTCATCTGAAGGACAGAAGGTGTCCCAGGTCACCATAAAGTAGTTTGAGTGTGGAGCTGTGTCAGTGTAGCGGAGCTGGTTTGGATACAGTGACGTCATCGCCCTCACTGCGTGTAGCAGGGACCTCAGCTGCCTGGGCTGGGGGAGGTCTCCTTTAGCTCATGCGGCTGGTTCCCTGTTGCGTTACGCTGGAGACCCAGGTTTGCGCCCCAGGTGTGCAGGACGGAACGGGCGGCGGGGGACACGAGCCCGCGCGGAACCGCGACTGTCACATCAGCATGCTGCATGCGGCATGACTGCAAAGGAACAAGTCAAGGTCAAAAAGGTTAAGCAAGGGCTGTTGAACCTTTTTCAGGTGTGAGGCACTTTAATGACCTTACTCTTAAATGTAAGCGTTGTAAATGTTGTGTTCTTTCTTTTTACTTTTCAGTGTGGGATTAACCTTTACTTTTTTCTTTATTGTGAAATCAAAAGCCAAATTGATTAACAAGCCACTCTAAATTAGAAAGGTATTAAAAAAGAAATAATTGCAGAAGGCAGATCTTTAAATTAAGGCTCGAATCATATCATATTTATTAGATTTTTTGCATCCCATGAGAGGCCCTTTTGTATTCACTGGTCTTCTCAATACAAGCCAGGCAGATCCACACAACAGAAGCTATTCCCTTTCTCTGGCAATATTCCTGCCAATGTGAAGGGTATTTTGCTGTTACCAAGTAACTGAGAGCAAATTGCATGTTATCATTAGAAATGCAGCCTGTCCTTACTACAATGTAACCAAGAGCTATTTATGTCGTAGTCACATGAATGGAGTTAACAGGCACACAAATCTGATACACCCTCCAAACAAAAGGCAAATGTGAAAGTGACCATAGCAGAACTGGACTGCAAAAAAATCAAAATGTAAAAATCAGGCCTGTGAAAAGAGATGGCAATCCTTAAGACAAGGATTGGGACAAATCCTAAGCCTAAAGCTAAGACACTTTCAACACAGAAGCAAAATTATTTTTGAATGCAGCATATTCAGTACTACTTACTATACTTACTATACAACATGACAGTGACAATGGTCACATTTTCTACACATTTCAGTAAACCTGAAACTGTATGTTTCCACAAAAAAGAGAAAAAAAGGTATCTGTGACTTAATTTCAGATACAGTAAAAAGAACATTTAATTTTGTAACTCTGTATTAATCACCTATAAAGTAAGCAAGCGGTACATGAAAGACCCAAAATGTCATGGTACTCATGAAGTCCATGTTAAGCACTTGAACTGTTAAGTATGATACATCAGGTTTGTAAGACACGGTATATGCCCAATGGAATATTTCCAGAATTCTTATCATGATACCATAAGCTTGAAGGACAACACATAACCTCAAGGAAATTCTGGACATAACAATCACTTCTCCTCTGCAAAAATACGGGAAATAATTCAGTTCAAGTGAACCTGTAAGTAAATTTTAAAGATGGGAAGCTTTTTACAGATTGCTAGTTTCACTATCTTTTAAATATTTGGAAAAAAATAAAGATCTTTAATCCAA
Source organism: Lepisosteus platostomus (assembly GCF_059453375.1). Lineage (NCBI taxonomy): Eukaryota > Metazoa > Chordata > Actinopteri > Semionotiformes > Lepisosteidae > Lepisosteus > Lepisosteus platostomus. Next base: position 20,773,725 of record NC_142613.1, read on the forward strand.
CAGAGATAAAATTCTGTGGGTGGCAGGTTAGCATTGCTGCCTCGCAGCACTGGAGCCCTGGGGTGCTATCTGTGTGGAGTTTGTATGTTCTTCCTGTGTTATGTGTTATGTTTCCTCTGGGTGCTCTGGTTTCCTCACACAGACCATTGTAATTAAGTATGTCTTTAATTGGATTCTGGAAAAATGGGCGCTGGTGTGTGTGCCCCGCAATGGACTGGCATCCTATCTGGGGTCCAGGTATTCCCCGCCTGGCGTCCGTTGCTTGCCAGGATAGGCTCTGGCTCTCCCGTGACCCTGAATCAGCAGTAGTAATGAAATGGCTGGATGGATATGTAGATTTAAATAAATATTATAATCTACCTATTATTGAAAGAGTAAATGGATATCAGTCTGTTCAAGTTAAAGTATTACTCAAGTGCCGTTGCACCTGCTAACCGAGATTTCTACAGTAAAACATAGATGCTCTGCAGGATATATCCAGATAAATTACATGTAGCTAATATTCCAAACGAAAAAGTTTAAAAAAACAAAAGAGCACTGGCTGCTCTATTTACTGCACGTAACGCATCTGGAAAGGTCGTAAGGCGACGCTTGCACCTGTGAGCTCCATCACGCATATGCCTTGGAAACAAGCTAATTTAAGACATTTGTGTGTGGGCCTATTTAAAAAAAACGACAGTGGCGCATTCTGAAGAGGTTAAGATTTTTGAAGAGGTTAAGATGTGTGCTGCATGAATATCAAGGCATTTTATATTTCCCGCTCTGCAGATTCGCGTCGCATATATGAAGCTCTTAACAATGTCCCTACTACTTTATTTTCAGATTAAAATGTATGCAGTCAGATCCTTAAAGATATGAAATAGTTATAAATAACACGGCGCATACTGACAGACAATGCTGATTGCACTGGGTTAATGTGCAAAAGAAATGGGATGTCACAATGTCCACACCATTACACACTGTAGTTGTGCAATACAATGTAAGCGTAGGTTACATGAGGCGATTCGTTCCTCTGCAATCGGGTTTTGACTCACAACGACGAGGAACCATTTTTAGCGTGAGCATTGCACATCTGTACACTGTACAGGTACATGTAGGTTTTATTTGGCTGTAATTGTAGCCTTCTTAAGTTCACATGAATGTTCAGGATAATCAAGTCGTAAGAATTAAAGAATACTTTACAAAACGGCCACATGATGTATGGTACAGTAGGTAAATCATTTTTTATAAAATAAAACATATTCTTGTTACACGATGCAATGACATAAGCTAAATAGGTTAATCCCCCCAGAGATCTTTTCGGCAGTTTTCCGTCGACAATAAGAGACAACAATAAAATCAAGTATCTTCTGTTAAGTCACGCTTGTTACGTACCACGTTTATTTCCTTTAGAGCACTTGACCACAAGCGTGTCCTGGTAAAGTCGCCCCTTCGTAATGTCCAACGATGCCACCCACGACAATTTTCCTCACAGAGCAGTCTTCCACGGTACTACTAATACTACCGATGTGGCTGGGTTTTTATACGTGGGCAACACTCCCGGTACACAGACTGCCCTCACCAGCTTCCACCATCTCAAGTTCAGCCTTTCCTGAGTGACTACGAACCGCCCCCTCTCCTTGACAGTGCGTACACATTGTAGCAGTTCCATGTGCTACTATTCTTCCGTCGCACAGATTGTGTATCAGAACTGATCTAATCAGTCAGCGACAGTAGCCACAGCAACAGACGCACGCAATGCAAGATCATTTGCCTTTTTGTCATTGGTTAAAAAGAAGAGTTCCACTTCCCCATCATACCTTTATATATTTTTGTGTGCAATGTGGCACCATAAGAAAAAACTGTAGTTACATTTACAGCCACTCTGGATGCAATCAAGCAACCCAAAAGGTCCTTAGAATCGTATTATAGGAGTAACATTTCCATTTTTACAAAATGAAAAAAAATGTAAATATTTTAAGCTACACCTGTAAATCAATATTATTGTTTATTTGCAATTAAAACAAAACTTATTTAAGATTATCTTTCTATTGGACAAAAAGCAAAGAACCATGTATGAAAAGGCAACTTTTTGACAACACAATTGCAAACTTGCAGATTGATCTACTCTTACCTTGGAAGTTAAAAGCTGGGCACTCTTCCCTTGAGACCTAAATGTGTAATCCAATGTCCCAAAACTGTAACCCAGGACAGCAGGGTAGAAATTGTTGTCCTTCTGATGAAACATTAAAGCAAGGGCCTGACTATTTGGTCATTAAAAAATCCACTACATTGTCTGTAACAGTTGGGGGTATTAACTCTGGTCAACTAAATTCCAGGATGAGATGAGACTGACAGAAACTGTCAGACTATAGTCCTTCCTTAATTTGAGTGATGAAGCACTTTATTTTTCCACCTGATCTCGTGTAGTGGGGCTGTTGGTACAGCATTAGGTCTTCTATGATGGACATTATGTAAAGGAGGAGTCGAATTTGCATTTAAGCCTACTGGCAGCAGAACAGACTTGAGGTATAGTTTAATTAGTGAAAATGAACAATTATTTGAAAACTGAATCAAATACAAGTATCATAAAGTGATTATTTCTGAAAATGGTAATTAAAATCTTTGCTTGCATTGATGAATACTTGAATACAGATTTGAAAAGCAACTGTTCTTTAAAATGTGTAAATACAGGTTCCAGAATGCACCTGTGGCTTATTAGTAGCCAAAATACAATTGAACAATATTGAATTACTAAAGGCAGCACCATATTATCCTGAATTAAAACTAAGCTAAATCTTGTTCTCGCTAATATTTCAGCAAGAACTACCTACAACAAATGCACCACAATTTTTAAAGAGCTCAAATTCTCAACCTGGTATAAATCAACTATTAGTTGGCAAGTCTATGATAATATAAGTTCATAGCTAAATGATGTCACATATTAAGGATGACATTTTTGCCATTCAATTGTATTTTGAAAATTTACTAAACTATTGCAAATTAGGCTTAATCTGAACAAATTACATTTTTTTAATCTCCTGCTCCTACTAGCTATTTTACTAAACCTGTGGTTCTTAATCTTTACTGTAGCCTGCAGCCCATTGCTTCTCAAAATGTTCTTGCGCCCCTTATCAAAACCACGCAAGTAGGCCTGTTCTTTAAACTTTAGATAAATCGTAACTATAGAATGAAAGATTATTTCATTTTACAGCAAAATTAAGAATATGGAAAAATGATACTTTTTAAGTTTACCATAAATACATAGGTTTGATAAAACAAAGTACTTGTACTTACACACACGTGGTTAATTTGTGCCTTCATTGACTTACCTTCTGAACAAATCTGGCATGTACTGCAACCCCAAAAAGAACATCTTACACCCTTGGGGGTCTGAGCACTCCAGGCTAAACCATCACATGGTAACAGCAAGACATGGTATATAATTACTTTAGTACCAAGAATTCATTTAGTATTCTTGATTCTTGATACTTTGATATGTTCTTTTGTGAAAAATCCTGAATATTAAAAACTGTTTTAGTTGAACCCCAAGTATTTAAATAAAAAATCAACTATCGGGAAAAGTATTTACAAAAAAATCTATTCCAGTCATTTTTGTCCAAGCTATATAGCAGACATGTGAAAACGCCAGTTGAATAACCAAGGACAAGCTAACATTCAAATTAAATGGTAAAAGAAAAACAACTTCATCTTACTGGAAACCATTCAGTAACTTTCAGATTCATAATCTAAAATTATGGCAAAAATTAATTACACAGCATATTAGGTGAATAATGTTAATTGGTCAAATTACTAATGGCTAAAATAAGAAATATAAATCTAAGAACATTGAATAAATGGCAGCTCAGAAAACATGTCAAGTAATCCAGAAACTGAAAATTCCCCACGATTTCAGAGAAATTGACTCATTTGAGTGCTTAGAAATAAAATATTGAATATCACAAAAAATATGTAAACTGATATTGGCAACAATTATCAAAACAGAAGCATACAGTATTCATCATTAAGTATTACTAAAGAATTTGGTAAGGTATAAGCAGCTCTCTCAGAATCCACACAGGAGTAAATTTACAGTAAATGGTAATTAACAAAAAATCCTTAAACATGGTTTGTAGAAAACTAGCAACGAAGCTGCATTTATGAAGGATGTAGGAAAACGACCTCTAGAAATGATTTTCTTTAACTCTCAAAATTCCCATTGTATTCCTCAAGATTTAAGTAATGAGCTTAATGAATTTCATGTGGCATGCACAGAAGCATGCAACAAACCTGGGGGGAAAAAAAATGTAAAAATAAATATTTTGTTGCACAACTTGGGCACCCACACCCTTGCCTGGCAACATCACATATGCTCCAGACACATTTCCACAAATGGATTATTTCATAATCTGGAAATGTAAAAAAACAATACCTCGATGTTAAAATGACTCAAGTGCATTTTTTTCATTGGTTATAAGTTCTTCAGTTGCAACATTTAGCTGGGAGAATTAACATTTCAACAAATTCTCACATATCTTTAAGAATGAAACAGTAAAAATATGCAAATATGCAAAATATGCACGGCCTTCTGTATTTTGTTCAAGAACATAATATAAAAAGCTTTTATTTATTTTCTTGTTACTCAAACATGAAATCATAGAAATTACTGGTCATCCCTGCAGCCACTTCAATCGGGAACCTGACATTGACAGCACTGAGGCAGAAGAGAATACCTCAACACAACGCATTGGTCTACATAAAGATAAATGGAAATTGTACTGTTTCATTAAAAATGAGGCACATGAGAATCTCTTCCCCATTCTTTCCAAATTGGATCCCCCACCCCAAAAATACAAGTTACAAGGCTCTATTTTTAATAATGTTTACATTTCATGAGATACCTTTAAATTACAAAGACCTTTAAATCCCATTAATTACATTCCTCATGGGACTGAATCTAATTTATGTGGCCATCTGACTATTTCAAAAACAAGCTAGCACAAAACAAAATGGGGTAGAGATAAGAGACACCAAGGCAGGATTAACATCTGCATTTAGAATTAACATCCCCACAGAAAATGTGGACATTTTTCAGGCTGTATGAATGCACAAAACATAGCATAATTAATAACACATTTCAAACATTTCCAGGTCTAGATACACACTTGACTCGGACCAGTTATTTTAATGTTATTCATGTACACTGTCCACTGCTGTGCCGTCCACTAAATACCCAACCCAAGAATGTCACAGTTCTTGACAGGTGATCCATAGGAAAAGGCAAAGTGAGACATTTCACATTAGCATTCCAATGTATAAATGTCAAACCTGGTTCTCACTGAAAAGATTCAGTGTGATAAAATTCCCTCTGTTTGAGAGTAGAGGTTCAGTTACACCACTATCTTTGGGCATGAAGGAGAGTCCTATAGAGATTCCAGGACACCACAGGATGTTCAGTTATCTTCCTTCATGTGGTGACTGAGAAAGAAAGGGTCCAGCAGTATGAAGTATGATCCATACATGGTACAGTCCAACCCTGTATGTTACAACCACAGGATTGCCAGCAGTTCTCTGCAAGGGAACAGATATAAGGGAACACAGTTAAGGGCAAACACCAAATTTGTAAGTAATAAAATTAAAGATTAAAGCTACATCATACTGCCCTATCCCCACAGAAGAGTGTTACAAGTGAAACTAGACACAGACATGATAGGACGGAGGTTATTTTAAACAAAAAAATCAGTACTATAAGCTTGAGCTAAAAAGTCAAGCAGCAGTAAGGTATACTACTAAAACAAAGAGTTTTGTGAGAGGAATGTTTTAAGTTAAAACCTTTCTATAGTGTCAAAAAGCCTACATTTACTAAACTGTTCAATTAAAAGTGGATCTCCACAGTAAGTTTCTTTAAAATTCATAAATAATATGGAATGAAAAATACTAGCTCAATGCAAGTCAATCAATGCATCGATTGAGTGAACATTAAGACACAAAAAATAACTTTCAAAACAAATTAAAAAACTGAAGGAAAAATCAGTTAGGTGATGACATCATTTTTGTGTGCCAAAGCTCGTGCTTTCTGTACTGACCTCTCAGTTGAGCTGCCTGATGACTCTGTTGATGTCCTCTGCTCTAGGTCCCGGGTCACCAATCTCCTTCAGCAGGCCAGCCTTGTCCCTAGCAGCATGTCGTGCCACAGACAGGTGGAAAGGCCACAAGAAGTTGTTGGCTTCTCTGAAGTGCTTTCCGACAGAGTAGATTTCATGGATCAAGTCTTCCAGACAGATCATCCCGTGCTGACCTGGGAGGAAAAAGCATTAAATGAATTTCTCAAACAAACATCCTGGAAGAATCCACAGAGACCATTTAAGTCCTGTTCATTCATAAAAAGATTTTGTAAATAAACCCTGCAGTTAATCAAGACATTAAATATTTGAATTTTATTACCTAAAAACACATTATTAAAGGCAAACAATTGCCATTGAAAACAAAAATGATTATGGCTGTCAGCTTGATCATGGCTGCAACACTTTCAGAAACCACCTTAACTTTTGAGAAAAAAAAGCACTGACATTCCTTAAATTATACACTAAAATACACTAAAAAGCCTATGTTTATTAATTCTTCAGCAGTCTTTGTACTTAATCTTTTATCTTCCTACTATAACATGGAGGGTTCTACCTGTTAACCACAACACAATAATGTGTTAAGCAGGATTAAATTTGCATGCCCTGTAATTGTCCAGCCCAATCCTTTTCCATAGAAAGACTGATTTCAGGCAGATTCCCTACTACAGTGAAAGGATTAAAGCTTCTTCCCAACTTCACATTGTTCATGATCAGGATTGCTCTGTTCGGGGTCCTGTCGTAAATCACAGAAGTACAAGTAACAGGTTTAGGATTTAGCTAATAGGATTCACGTAATTTAGATACATGATAAGCATCATCTTTACCCATATGTTGCTCAATGATGGTGTTATCTGTCAGAGGAACCTTTTGCTTGCCAATTTTAGCCTGCCCTCTCTTCAGGATCAACTCCCGCACAGATTTCAGATTTGGATAGCTGTGGAGTCAATATATACAAACACTTTGAATAAAATAGCAAATATGTCCATACAATTTTATAACAAACAGAAACATAACTAAAAGCAAAAAAAGTCCAAGACTGTTATACACCAATTATAGAAAAATTCCAACCTTTTGTTCTTTCATCCCAAAGGATCCTCAACCAATTTACACATAGGAGGGGACCCACTTAATCACACAGACACCCCATGCAGTAAATAAGATTAGCTTTCCAAGACTGGGAAATGCTCTGGGAACTGCCTGCTTGAGCAATCCATATCATAGCAAATCTAACCAAATAAAGTGTTAGGGTGCCCCCTGCTGGGAAGAACCAGGGGCACATGAGAGGAACTACACTCCGAACATCTCAGACCAGTTATTAAATCACGGTAACAAGATAAATTCATTGACATTATAGAAAAATTCAACAAATTTAAAATCAAGCACAACATCATGAAGTTCGTGAGAGTATTTAAAGTTGCCATGCTTGTCGCAAACCCTTGGTCTTGCCACGGGTAAGAGCGACAGTTCTCACGGATTGCCAGGTGAAGCAACCCTTCCTGCTCAGTATTCACTGTAATGACTAATGTAATGTGATGTACGAGCGAATAAGCACAGGTTGTACAGCAGACATTTCACAGCAGGAACGTTCCAACGTGACCTGCATGCAGGGTTAACAAGCGGCATTTGTCAGCACAAACCGTGTTGAAATTGAGAGCAATATTTCTGTTGGATTAAAAGAGATGCATTCACAAGTCTGCTTCTTTACAATGCAGTAGGGCTGGAAGACGTCCCAGGAGGTTTTGTTACCTCATTCTGAATCGCAGAATATGGTGCTGTGCATACCTGGAAATTTCATTTATTTTGTGATGTAAATGTAATGGTGTACATTTTACTTTTATCGCAGTTTGAAATGCACTCATCAATGCTGATTCTTTCTAATTCCGAGATATGAAAATAGTGTTGCAGTTTCCTTATTGAGCTATTTCACCCAGCATTAAAAACTCCAGAGGACTTAACAAAACCTTAATAGTTAAACGTAAACAGTCCAAGGATATTCTCACTCACCCCCAGGCTACGTACGGCTCCACAGCCTTCAGCATAGTTAGGGAGGTCTTGTTGATTTTAACAAAAGAGCCGCTGAAGATCTTCCTGAGCCGCAACATTTGGATTACCTTCATGACCTTAAGGCTGACACCCCTAATCCTGCACACAGATGAGATAAACTTAAAGCAATTCTTCTGACCAGACATTACTTATCACAGGAAGATAGAACTAATAAAGAAGATTTGTGGTTAGCTTCAAAGGTCTGTTTTGAATAATGACCATTCATTCACTAGATATCAGTGTATGGCAAGCAAGGCTGTTTTGATTTTAATTTTACTTCACAACTAGAATAAAGGAAATTGGAAAATTTGCTGTTATAGAAGTTGGTAAGATGCAGGTGAGTGATTTTTTTTATTTCTTAATACATTAGACATCTCTTAAAAAATGGATGTCTTTAGGATTTAATGTTAGCACTATTTCTTGCACCAAAGGCAAAAAGGGAAGGGAAAGAAATGGAGTTAGAGAACGTGGCACTGATGCCCTTCAAGACGTACTGTCTGATGCGGACAACGAAGGCAAGGCGTTTCTGGTTGGGTAGGACAACAGGAGCAGGTCGTGCGGCCTGTCTTCTCAATCGTGTCTCATCACGGTGCTTCCGTCGGCTGTCCCACAGGAACTCTTCCAGACGCTTGAACTTCAGGGTCTTGCCTCGCTGTAGCTATCCGGGTAACACAGGATTTTGAGAAAACAGGGATAAAAATAGACAAGTACAGCACTAGCTCTTGCCTAACCGCCCCTTAAAAAAAGATGAGGACTGAATTAAGAAATTCACTTTCTTTAGTGAAAAAGGCTGTGAAGCTCTCAGTTTACAAATTATTTTTCATGGATTCAGCACTAAACGCTGCAGAGAAATGACTGTCAAGAGGACCACACACAGGAAGCTCTTTTTTAGTCCCTCAATACATTACAAAAACAGATTCCAAAACATTTTGAACAAAAGTAAATAAAAATATCTATTAAGGACATGGTTTTCTTCCACTACTTATGGCTAATGAGGTAAGAAAGTTTCCACCTAAAGTTTTAAATTGTCACCCTACCACGACGTGAAGTGAATTGTATTGTAACCTTCCAACAGCAATGAATTTCCTCTTCTCTGTTGTGGCAGAATTTTCCTCTTTCTCCCATGCAGGTTAAAAGATTTTCATTTATATTGTTTCCATGAATGTAAACATGACAGTTTTTCACAGATTTGTTTGCCAGCCTACCTTTTTCTTCTCCAGAAGAGCGCGTCTAGCCTCAGTGGCTTTGATGGCCTGATAAGTCTTCCTCTTCTTCAGGAGGTTCTCGGGGACAAATTTGATCTTCTTTTTCACCCTAAGGACCAAATTGCAGACAAAGTCAGGAAGAATGTTTAAAACAAAACCAGATCGTCCTCTATGCGTTTCACTTGTTCTCTGACATTTCTGCATCAAAGTTCAGCCGCCTTGTGGACATTTTAACACATCCACATCGATAAGGTCCGAGTAAAAGCAAGCTGATAAACATGCTGTCCTTCTCAAGGTACACACAAACTACATTAGTAGAGAATCAGCGGGATTTATATACGTCCATACAACTTGAAGATTTGGGTCTGTTTTTCAAACGTTCCCGAACTTTTCATTTAAGAAAGAGCACTGTCTGTAATTAAACATTGGGGAACAAGAAAGGTTTGCAAATGTTAAAGTACTGCGCCTCAACTTTATAAAGCACGAGTTCAGGTACCCTTCACCATCTTTTACGTAGAAGTACTTAATTTAGAAGCAGTGTCTCTCAAACAAACAAGCACGATATTTTCTCTCTTAATGATATCTATTAATTGGTCTCAGGGAAATTCGACATCTCTAAGAAATGTCCGAGAACAAAAAAAAAAGAACTACATTTAGATATCAGGTATGGGGGAACAGCCGTCTTAACCTCACCGAGAAAAGCTTAAGTCGCAATGCAAAAATATACACACTAAAATAATCGATTAACTTCAGTGAACATATGTTTCAGAACGAAATGATGAAACTATGCATTGTTAACGAAGATTAACTTAGATTTTATAACGCAAACACTTCACTTACTCCGAATCAGCCATCTTTCCAACCTGTCGCACACAAATGATGTCACTCATCCACTAAGTTTGCTCTCCACGTGTTTACGCCACCCTCTGACCTCCAGCAGTACTGCATTCTGATGTACTCCGCTGCCGGTTTGAGTGAGCTAATACACCAAAAAACATAACAAATGACACATTTTTATAAATCACGTGTACAAAACGTGGTCTTTGCCCTTCCAACTTTACATAAAACTACAAAACATTTTAACTTCCAGAAAACCCAGAGTCTTCAACCACAGTCCTGGAAACGTTCATGGTTAAGTCCTAACCGGAACCCAAAATATTTTTAGTTTTGTTGATCAGTTTAGCGGGTAGTGTGCTCATTTGTGAGAATTCTGGTCCTTGAGGGTGAAGAGTAGTGCTGTTAGTTTTTTCTGACTCACAGCTCTTGGATCCTAAACTTAGTTCAGGCATGAGGTGCTGTCTTTTTGTGGAGGCTGCTTGCCCCTCAGTGCTACAGGATAAAATGTCTACTGTAGGTTTGTCAGAACCTTTAAATTCTGCGCCATGATGGAGTGGTGTCCCATCCAGAGTATATTGTGCCTTGCACCGATTGTCTGCCAGGTTAGGATCTAGCTCACTACAATTCTGAATTGGTTATTAAGTGGTTATTAAAACTGGATGGGTAGTTCGTCCTTTAGGGCGAAAGGTTTTTGTACCAAATAATCTGTAAATTAATTGATTGGGTCACCTGACTTGATGATCACAGTAAAAATGTCCCAGGTCTTAAGAAATTAATTATGTCCAATAGCAACAATCTTAGTTGCTATGCTGTCCCCCTTTTTTTTATCTCTCTGGGGTTCTTAAACTAAAGATCGGAAACCAGGGAGGAGTAAATTCACTTACTGAGCTGGAGTCTTCATTAAAGCCTGTTTGCTGGAGTAAAGCCATTAAATAATTATTTCTAGGGAAGTCAGTTACAGCCTAGACTGAGAACTCATCAAAGTTCCCTAAATAGCAAGTGAGAACAGCATCTTGTTAATGAGAGGAGGATTTACAGCTTAGATTGGATTCTCTGCTCTCTTAACAAATGCCACACTTCAAGACACATTGCAGGACACATGAGAACACAGACAATGTGCACCTAACAATAATACAGCTCTCAGAATGGAGAGGAACATCAAAGCAGATTCCATGCATCTACTCCACCCTCAATTCATAATGCTCCCATCAGGAAGACTGTATAGGGTACCAAATTCAAATAAAAATATCTATACAGTAAGAAGTCTTTTGTCCCCTCTGTAATAAAACTGCTCATGTATGTAAATATAGTCCCCCCAATACCTATTCATTTATCCATTTATGTATTACATAGTGTTGTTGTGATTTAATGTACTTCATATTATTTTATGTGACTTTTATGTTTTAATTGTGCGTTTTGTACATTTATGGAAGAAACCAAAGGCAAATTTCCACAGTAGCGGACAATAAAGTACCTATCTAGGTAAACACACAACAATTCAGGATGATTCAAGAGCCCTGTGGTTGCTGAGAGAAAGTGTATCTGTTAAAACATATCTGAGTATCTGGATAAGCAGTCCAGAAACTCAGAGATATTTAATTAATTAAGCAAACCACAACTGAGAGGAGACCAAACAGCACCACAACTTCTGAGGCTGGAATTTCCAGATGACCAGCATCTTATGTGACAATGTGCTATGCTTAAATAGATGACATAACTTTTTTAAGAGAAGAAGGATATGTACTGTAGCAGAAAAGAGTCAGTGACAACTTTACAACACAGTTCTACTACATTGTCTTTAAGGAACCAACATCTGCCTTACACTGGACACTGAAGGGACACTAAGTCTAAGTTTAAGGAAATATTCAGGAAAGAAACAGTTTTTTAATATATTTTTAGAAGCACTAATTAATCTGCACTTTGTTTTTCTTGATGAAACTTTATGAAATTCTTACTGTTGATTAATTGCAAGCATTCTTATTAGAGGCCAAACAATTCCACTATTTTATTATCAGTTTAGAGGACAGGCTAACCTGTGGAAGATTAGTCCTTTTATGAAACCAGACCTACTTTCTCTTAAACATTTAGGTACACTTCTGACTGCATTGTTGTAGTTAATGTTAGGGATCTGATGACAGAGGTTGGATGTAATTTGTTGAGCTCTAAGACCTCATTACAGTTCAAAATATAGGTTTTTTGTGTTGTGTTCTGTCATTAACACTCATCTTTGCAATTATTGCATATTTCTCTGCTACTAGATTGTTCATGGAAAATTAAAGAAGTCAAGTGACCTTTGTCAGTATTCCCTGACCAGTGGGAGTATGTTAATATTTAACTTTGAAAAAATACTTGTATTTAAGCTGTTGCCACAAAACCACTTTTTGTAACAACAGGATGTAATGGTAAATACACAAGATAAAGGATGAATGTTGTGGTTAAATGATCTGTTTTCCAAAAAAGAGTGCAATGTTAACCATATAATCCTCAAATAGGAATAACGTACAATGGGTGAAATGTATATGCTGTGTAGGTGTTATCAGATGAAGGCTGTTTTTGTTAGCTCTATATGGACTATACTGTATATCTTTCTGTTCCACATGGCTTGTTTATTTAATGAAATGTGATGCATGAATGGTGCCAGACAGGCAGATGGACAAATGTGTCAGTTTGAATGAGTAATCAGCAAACAGACAGCCTTGTCAGTTTTCAGGTCAGAGTGAATGACAAAGAGAGTGAATATCAGGGTAAGATAAGATCATTTTTATTGGCCATATACAATTTCTTGTATTAGGAATTTGTCTTTTCGCATACCCCAACTTGCTCTCCACGAGAGACACAGACAGGGAGAGAAGCTTGGGGTCTGAGCACAGGGTCAGCCATTTAATACAGCACCCCTGGAGCAGTTGTGGTTAAGGGCCTTGTTCAGGGGACCAACGGAGTAGGAGTCCTCTGCTGGCCGTGCGATTCAAACCGGCAACCTTCCAGCCACAGGCGCAGATCCTTAGCCACAGAGCCACCGCACCGCCCCTTTACTTTAAAATAAATTCTGACACACCAGAAAAGCTACACTAAGTGGTTTTACATTTGACCAGTCCTTAACATGCATTAAAGAACATTAAAGAACATTCACTATTGTTTAAACACAACATTTTCTGACACCTTTTAAAAATGACAGCACCCTCAAGTTTTGTCCTTTGCTTTCTTTTAGCACATGTTCACACACTAAATTGTACCTGTTTTGACTAATCGAGAGTTAACTAAATGAACAGCTGTTTATAAAAAAGTCTGTGGTTTTATAACTGCCAAATACAGGAAACAGTATAAAAACAAGTAACCCGGGACAATCAAGATCTGCTCCTGTGCCAAGAAAAATGAAGATTTCATTGTGTGATGATAATGCTGCTATCTGTACGTGTGAATAATACTGTGAAGGGATACAGTATATGTACTGTAATTGATATAATTAGGTAGGTAGGGTTGGTCGTCTTTTCAGGCCATAAAGGTCCATGGAGGAATAGGGGGGGCAAGGGCCACCATTTTTCTCAACCATCCAACACTGGAGGTGGAGGTGATGTGGTCAGTATCACGCTCCGGCCGGCCTATTACCCCCGGATGGATTAACCCGCGGTACTCATTTGGAGTGGAACTGGGAGCTGTCTAGAAGGAATTAGAGCAACCTACCTGGGATTGAACCCGGGACCAGTCAGGAGCAAAACGCCCTTGCCGTCTGAGCTACCACGGCTCCAAATTGATATAATTACATGTATGTAACTGATACATATCAATTAATGATATGTAAAATACATATAGAAACAAAACACTTTCAAAGTTATCTAGTTAAAGAAAATGAATTTAGTAAACTTTAAGCACAGGTAAAAATGATTAGAAATGTCAAGAGAGCACTAGAACAACATGCCTCAGACTGAGGAAAGACAAGGTTCTACATTAAACAATATTTGCATAGAAGAAGTCAGTGTGCTACTGGTATTAGAAGCACAAATAATAAACAAATCTCCTGATGAGATTCAAGCAACAGTACAAAGAGATATTATTTGTAGGTCATTAGCAGAACCTTTCCAACAGTTCACTCAAAACAGGAGTGATACCCATTGAAAGGAAAGTTGTTGAACAAAGTTCAGAACAAAGTAATTGTAGACCAATAATTCTGTTATCTGTCATTCTGTTACATGCAATTAATTATAACTAATTGTATTCCGGGGAACAGTCAGCTTGGATTGAGAAAAGGTAAGGTTTTGGTTAACTTATTTATAAGAGTTGACACAACACCAATAATTGATACACAAATAGATCATAGAGTTTCAGAAGGCTTTTTACACAGCTGTAGACATTCAATGAAGATGATGTGATACTTTTATTTATTTTTTTTATTATTATTTATTTTTTAGATTGAGAACTGCTGTGTGGATCAAAAGACAAAGACTATGGATGAAGAGTGAAAACTCAAATTGTGGCGATGTAATTGGAGAAGGGTCAAAGAGATACTATTCCTGATTTAATATGAGCAGCTTAGATTCTGGTATAGTTAGTAACTATAGTAAACTAGTCAAGCGTTACATAGATCAAAACAGGGGGATATGCTAATACTGGAAAAGTTGCAAAGGAAATCCAAAAAAGGTTGAGATAGACTGGGCAGACATCTGGTTAATGTCATTTAATTTAGGTAAGTGTAGGGTGTTATGTTAAGGTAGCAAAAACAAACTACAAATACAAACATGGCACTTGAAGTTGCTACATGCTAAAACGTTATAGATGTTCATGTGAATATATCCTTTCCGCCTTCTTGAATCAGTGTGGGGAAGCAATACAAAAAAGGCAAAAAGGATGTTGGGATATATAGTTAAAAGGTAGGATTTCAATCAAATGTCAAAATTGTACAATGCACCTGTATGAATGCATTGAATATTGTGTTCAGTGTTGGTCATCCAACACAGAAAATATACTGCTGTATTCAAAATCTTCAAAAGCATGGATAAAGATATTCTTATGTTATTTTATGTGATTTATTTTTAGATTTTGTGCAAATGGACATTGTTATCTGTTCTTTTCAGAGACGTTTTACTCTGAGATTGCAAGAAACCAAAGAGAGAAAGCTCGTGAAAGTGCTTTAACTGACGCCCCTATCAGTGAAAGTTACTCTTTCTCACTCTGCTCGTACAGGACCTCCTGCTTGTGGGAAAGACGGCCTCGTCCCCGCCTCAGCGCGCAGTGGGCGTGCGCGGCCTTGTCCTGTTTGTTGTTGTTTGTGTGGAGGGTGAAAATGGCGGAGGGGAGAGACCCAAGTGAGAATTAAAAAATATATATATATGACTAGTCCCAACAACGAAATGACAAACTGAATGCAACACTCGTTTCTTTTTAACGAAAAGCTAACGCCGAGTCCAAAGTCCTTGCGTAACACACTACCGTGCAGAGGAGAAAGACTGGCTCCTGGAAGCAACTGATCGCTGAAGGCGAGATGGATTTTGGAAAGCGGATTTTGAATTAGCAGTTCAAGTTTGCGAAACAGCTTCTGGTGAAAACGCAAAGGACTGTTTACCCATCGGAGCATTCGCAGATCCGTGCATGAGGGTCTCGGGAGGTACAGGAGAACCGCAGTAGCAGACGGACGGATCAGGTAAGACGGGCGCAGCGCTCCGGTGTCCCGTGCGTTTTGACAGAACAGCTGTCATCGAGCCTCTGCCCCTGAGCCCAGGCAGACACCATGCCGGATTGGGTTGGGGAATAATCAAATAATCAACACGTGTATGTCCCCTTTCTGTTTGTTTTGTCACTGCAGGTGACGAATCTCTGCAAGACCGCTGCTACAACATGATATTTAAAAAACACACTTTCGAGAGAGAGAGAAAAAAACAGGTTTTATGTTTCAGTGGCAGGGATTTTGCTTTTATTAGTTCTTCCGAGTTTTGAGAAATGAAACAGCATGTATTTAAAAGTGTTCAATTTGTGTTTTACGGAGGTTGGGAGGATCTTACTTTTAGAATGCATATCTAACTCCAGCTTTTTGTGAGTGGTGACAATGTAGAAGGAAATAATCGGCGGCAGTATAGCGTGTTGCTGAATGGGGAAATGTTATATAATAACTACAAGCCGCAGGCGCACAAGAAAGCGCACTGTACTGTGTGCCGAGCCCTGTATTGCAGCTCGTACAGTAGGTAAAAATACTATTTAGGACGCTATGCGTTGACTTCCTACTACAGGACTCGTAACTGGATTTGTTACTGTAAGTTGCCGTGGCCGTTTTAGGGGGGAAAATGAGGGGAATAGTTTCATTTCCGAGTAACATTTCTCAACGTCCCGAAAAATGCATGTTACCAAATTTATTAAGGTAAAGTTGAATGTAAAGCAGAACATCGATATATGTTTAGAGTAGTGGGAAGGCAGCCGTATAAACATACTGTATTTGAGGTCAGGTCATTGAGCGGCGTGTTGCAGTCATCGCCAGTGCATAATGCGATGATCATTTTAACTTTAACAAAAACCGACCAAGGTTGTAATGGAAGTAGATTTGGCATTATTTTGTAGGCCATCGACAGTACACACTATACCGACAGTATGCTAGCACGCCTAAATTTAATTTTGAAGCTTGATATTTAACTTATCGTTTTGTAACGCTTTGGTATTTTAAAGGGGGTTAAGTGCGTAATATGATAGTTATTTACGAATATGTCAAAGCCTTTTAATTTCTTAGCATTGTAGCAAGATAATGGGAATGTTGAAGTTTTGCAAGCTTGCTCTTAATATTACTAGTCATTTTGTACCCGATTGACTTCAGCATGACGTAAATTCTGCTAGAGATTGCCGGCGTTTATCGATAAGATGTATTATTTTGATAAAAAACAACTACAAAAACAAGAAAACATTTTTAATTTGGAAGATTTCATATGCCTGGTTTAAGCATTGAAAGAACAACGATCGCACCTGCAAGCACACCACAGTACAGTAGTTGTTAATAAGGATTTATTTTGGAGGGGGGGTAATTTTTTGTATTATTGCCACAATCGAACTTTTCGTTTGTCTCCTAGTAACTTTTTTTTAATGCCAGAGTGCTTATTTGGTTTTTAGCGTCTTAAATCTCATCGTCCTTGTGTGGTCTTTCTAAACGGTTTTGGCGCTGGGCATTGGTCATTTGCAAACAATGTTTTTCACTTTTTGTGGAGAAGCTCCGCGATGAGCAGATAGATTTTCTGCAGATAGTGCCTCCCGCTTCTGTAATTGGGTTTAATGGAACTCTTCCGAATGCATCAGTCACGGGAAGCCCACGTGTACTCCGTGGGTTTCGTGTGCGGTGGGTAACTGTGTCAGAGTTGACATTGTTCTGTGGAGAAGGGGAAGGTGTGGTTAAGTGGACTACTGGCGGCACGGTATCGCATTGGTAACGTTGCTGCCTTGCAGCGCCGGAGGCTCTGTATTGAATTCCTGGAGTGCTGTCTGCGTGGAGTTTGTACGTTCTCCCTGGGCTCATGTGGCTTTTCGCCAGGTGTTCCGGATTCCTCCAACAGTCCGAAGACACACTGGTAGATCAGTTGGCTTCTGGGAAATTTGGCTCAGTGTGAGTGTGTGTGTCCGACATCCCTCCCCCCCCCAACCCTGTACTGGATAAATTGATTAGAAAACGGATGGATATAACATTGGAACACTGCTCTCCAGTTCACTGGGAGTTTGTATGGCAGATTTCTTTTATTGTTTAGTTTACTTCTTAGTGCATTTCTGTGTTTCAGGCACTCTTTTTATTCTGCAGTTACAAAGTAATGAGAGTTCTGTGTTATTAAATAATTTAACTTTAAATACCTTTACATTCTGTTGGGTTTATAGACTTGGGATGAAAGGTACTTTAATATGTAATAAAGCAATAGGGCAGGAAAATCCTTTTGATTATCAGAATCATTTTTAATTCAATTTTTATTTGTGGCATTATTCACAGCCTTTTTATTGTGTATCTGCATTTTATTATATAACCAGTCTCAAATGAAACTGTTATGGTTATTTACTTCGTGCTTCATCCCTATTGTAATAGTAATTGCATTTTACTTAATTTCGTATTCAATCCTTACCCCCCTTTTTAGTAATCATAGTTGCACAAACTCAAAGCATTCTTGCAGAAACTTCTAGAGAGAGTATTTTTTGCTCTTTCTGTTCTATTCATCAGTGAGAGCATATACAGTATATGGTGGCTTAAATCTTTTTTATACTCTCCCGTCAAGCCAATCTAAAAACATTTAATTTATGTTAAGGTTAGGTAACGTGGGAGGCTAACACAGCAATTTAATAAGAACAGGTTGGTCTTCTTTTTTATCTACAGTAGGTATACTGTAGTGTGTCTATTTTGTTAGGGTCATTATTCCATTATATAATTTTAAACAAACCTTTCACCTTCATTTTGTCTTCCCAACGGTATTGCATGACACTGAAGAGCGGAGTGAAATTATTTTTCTTTAAATGTGCCTAGATTGTGCACTGGCAAAATAATTTATTTGACTAGTTTTGTGTTTTCTGGTAGGCATTGTCCAGTATTTTGGCAACCTGTAACAGGCAATTTGTTGAAAATATTCATTTCCATGTGCACAATCTTTCTGGTCTTGTGCCCATTCTAGGTGTTATTGTTATGAGCTTTTTTGAGTTGATTTACTCCTACTCTACCTTTTTCAGGTTAGCCTGTGTGAAAGGACCATGCAGTCAGATTTGCACACGTCTTTCATTACTCAGCTCAGGTTCTGACATTTCTTGACTTATCTGATTCTGAGATGGAAGTAAGTCTGTCTGATATGTGTACATGCTAATGAAAAACATCAGCAGGAAATGCAGCTGTTTTTTACCATTAAGTTCATCCTTTATCAGAAAGCCACTTATTCTTTGTCACAATGACCTGGAGACTACACTGTGAGCAGTGGGATCAAGGCAGGACATCTTTGACTGAATAGCAGTCCACTGCAGGGCACAAACAGAATATAGTGACAGAATTGTCACATAGTGACAATTTAAGGACAAACAGTAGGTTAACCTTTCCTGCATTTTCTTTGGAAAATGAGAAGAAACTGGAAACACCGGGAAAGCCTACTTTACTGTAGGGAGAATACGGAAAAAGAGCACCTAAAAATCTTCCCAGCCCGGAAATGAACCCCAGTTCAACTTCTTCAAATATGAATTTGAGTAGTTGTTGTGCTTGCAGAACATGTTAGAGCTCTTGTACCTGTTTTGCACATCTGACAGTCTCCACTTTGGATTGGAGGGAGTGCTTTTAGTGTTCCCAGGAGGTTTTGCATGAAAGGCTGCCATTTTGGGCTGCTGAGGTGCTGGGTTATTATGAACAGGTATGTGCTGGTGACTTGGACACACCTGGGCATTCTTCATTAAGTGCAAGGCACGCAGGAAGAAGAAGGTGGAATTCCACTTGAGGTTGAGCTGTTTGTAAAGACTGGTGTGGAATTAGCCATGCCCCATCATGAGGCTGTGACTCATCCCTCTGTGTATTTTCCCAAGCTGGCAAGCAGTCCAGGCCACAGTGTTTCGGGAGAACACACTTCCCTTCTCACATGGTAGAGCAGGCTTTGGTCAAGGATGCTTAGTTATAGCAATCATTGGAGCCCATAACAGGAGTGGCCTTTCTCTAGACTTTTACACACCACCTAATTGATTACGGGGGGGCGTGGCTAATTCACATCCGCTTTTCCAGACTCCCCCACATGGACACGCCTCCTGCGTAGGCAAAGGTGTGACAGCCCCTTTCTGGGGAGTGTTTTTTGTTTCGGAGTGAGTGGATTTTGAGTTTGTGGTAATATTCACACACATAATAATTATAATAATTAATAATTGCTTACACTTATATAACTCTTTTCTGGACACTCCACTCAAAGCGCTTTACAGGTAATGGGGACTCCCCTCCACCACCACCAATGTGCAGCATCCACCTTGATGATGCGACGGCAGCCATAGTGCGCCAGAACGCTCACTACACATCAGCTATCAGTGGGGAGGAGAGCAGAGTAATGTAGCCAATTCATAGATGGGGATTATTAGGTAGCCATGATTGGTAAGGGCCAATGGGAAATTGGGGTAACACCCCTACTCTTTTCGAGAAACGCCCTGGGATTTTTAATGACCACAGAGAGTCAGGACCTCGGTTGTCTCATCCGAAGGACAGTGCCTGTTTACAGTATAGTGTCCCCGTCACTATATTGGGGCATTAGGACCCACATGTACCACCGGGTGAGCGCCCCCTGCTGGACCCACTAAAACCTTAGTTTTTCCCAGGAGGTCTCCATCCAGGTACTGACCAGGCTCACACCCGCTTAGCTTCAGTGGGTTGCCAGTTGTGAGTTGCAGGGTGATATGGCTGCTGGCTACTGGCCATATCACATAGAAGCAACATGTTTAAATCACACCGCAACAATGCCTTGGTTGGGTCAAAGCGAGAAGGAAAGCACTGTGGCTGGCAGGAATGTCACAGTAATATGCCACTTGGTCATTTCATGACCACCAGTCCACCATCACTAGGCTCCAGCAGTGCTAGCAACTCACAGGAAGCTCTCTTGGTTGACTCAGGTTTGGTGAATACATGCAGCAATCGGAGGGAACATTTGAGAGATCGGTTTCACACAGTAGCATCTGCGGCTCAATTGAGTGTTGTGGGTGACCCTTGAACTAAATTTAAGCCATCAAATGAATCTTATGAAATGAAGCTGCCAGTCTGATTCAGGCATCACAAGACAGGAGGTAACTAGGTTGTGTGACTAAAGTTTGCATCTCAACATAGACAGCCACAGTAGGTATTGCTAGTAGTGGTGTTCCGTGTCTCATGCGGAGATGTTAAGCACATTTTCGTGAAGAAACCATGAAAGATTCACTAAGCTCTGTATAAGGGAACCATCCCCACAAAGCAAAGTTCAGTCCAGACTTTTCTGGATTGAACCACTGTAGATCTGTGTTGGAACCCAATGGAGCCTCTATGGGACAACCTGCAAAAAAACAGCAAACATACTGTAAAATAAAACAACCAGTGTGTGATTTTGGAGATTCAGTGAAGGAACATCTGCCTGGTAGTCTGTACTGGGCACATCAGGTATTAATTACTTACAGGCATCTGACATGAATGCTTTATGATGTAACCCACATTACATGTGACTTTCAAACTTTCTTGTATCTTGTGTGCAACTATTTAAAAAGTTGAAACACACAATTAACCCATTTATCTTTTATCTTTTATCTTGTCTTTAATTTTTTTTTTTAGAATTTATTTTTTGGGTAAGTGCATTTCTGAAGTGTGTACTTGGGGTATAAACATTCTGGTCACATTGCATGATTTATCTCCTGCCTCTCTTCTTACTTTTAGCCCTGCAACACAAAGGCTGCTGCAATATGAGAAATTAATTGTGAAAATAATTTAAAAAAGGCTTCAGTTTTGGATGTATGAGGAGTAGACTTTGGATTTGGTCTAAGTGGTAGATTGATTATGTCAGAACAGAAACTGACTTATATCTTCACTTGAAAAGAGGATATTTTTCTGCTTGTGAAATATAGATACTATGCCGTGAACACTTGATTAGAAATGGCAAAGCAAATGTGTGGTTTTGTCTTTGAGAATTTCCAGTTCTTTGTCGAACTATGGATTAGACTGTAAATTGTGGATATATGTTTAAGGAAATGCTGGCTCAAAGTATACTTGTGTGTTGGGAACCATTATTTCAGTCCATGTTATAGCAGCATATTATGGTTAGTATTTTATTTTCAGTTGAAGGTACAGGCTAACCAACAAGATAAAACTGAAAGACCATTAAAGGGGAACTGCAATGCTATTTTCATATTTTGCGGTTAGAAAGAATTAGCACTGATGCATTTCAAACCACAATAAAAGTAAAATGTACACGGTAACTTGTTAAACCTCCAATTTACTGTACATCACAAAATAGATCACATTTTCCCGTATGCGCAGAATACGTAGTGTGATTCAGATCAAGGCAAACAAACGTCTGTTGAGGTGACACTGTAAACCAGCAGGCTTGTGAATGCATCTCTTTTAATTCAATATAAATATTGCTTTTTGATTTCAAGGTGGTTTTGCCAACAAATATTACTTACTTGTTAACTCTGCATGCAGATCACGTTACGACTACAGTACCTGCAGTGAAATGACTGCAGTACATCGTGCGCTTATTCGCTCCTACATCACATTAGTCATTACAGGGACTAGTGAGCAGGAAGGGACAGACCTGTCACAATTCATGGGAACTTGAATGCGAGTTTGCAACCACATGGTGACTTACAGGACTTTCACAAAGACGATTTTGTGCTCTATTCGAAGTTTGTAATTTTTTTTCTATGACGTCAATGAATTTATTTTGTTCCTGAGATTTATTAACCGGTCTGAGAAATTAGGACTGCAGTTCCCCTTTAAACATGAAAGAAATGACCATTCACAGACATGCCACCTTCCGAAGTCAGGAGGCCTGCCTTTGTCTGTTTTTTCCTGCCTTTCACAAATGTTCAGGTACAGCCGAAATCTCTTCATGTCCCTGCTGTTTTCCAATGTCCAGTTTTGTCTTTGTAATGGAGCTTATTGTGTGCACACTCAGGGATGAAATTGTTTTTTAGAGGAGGGCTGGAACCAAGGTTACATTGTAGATATAATTTCTGGGAGAAATTCACAGGCCTACAATGATGTGTTATGCCTCTACAAATGTTTATGAGGCTTCCGGCATTCTCTCTTCCAGTCTTGATTTTGGTCTTGTCTTAGATGACCCAGGAAGGAATTTTCTTTCTTTTCTCTCCCATCTCTCATGACCCTGTAGTTTCAATTGTAATATGTTAAGACACAGGGGGAGTTTAGCTAATCACTTTGGACTTGCATTCGTTCCCCCATCTTTGGTTGAGTTAAGTGCAGGTCAGATATGAAGCGAGACAGCTGCCTTAAATCTCTATCCGCTCCACTTCTGCCGGATGTCCAAAGCCTGTTCATTATCATCCCTTGGTCCTCAGCCCCGCTCGAGGCTCATTTGCCTTTGGACGGAACTGCTCAAAACTCCTTTGTGTAGACATCACCTGTGGTTTCTCAGCTCTCAGTTGCTTTCTTCTCTGTCCTTGACTCTCAGGGGGGTAGTGTGGTGTGCTTGTTTCTCCTGCAAACTGGAGCCACCTACTGTAGCTCTAGCCATAAGAGAGAAATGCCACCATGCAGTCCATGTCTACAGTGTCTCCATGTCTACAACTGGACCAGTCCCAGCCAGCTTGAGTATGGTTTTAGGTTGTACCTGGATCTTTTGTTTTGGTACAGCTCTCTCTGCATGTTCTGGCCTTCAGTTTGTAAGTTTATTGTACATACATGGGTGTCACTGTAAACTTCCTATATATCTAGTACAAGGACAAGTAAAGTTCATCTGTGAATTGTAGGTCACTGGATATATGAAACACCTACAGGACCTACCGTCTGGTAAACGGTACCAAAGCATTCGGTCCAAGTCCAACAGACTACGGAACAGCTTCTAACTCCAGGCAGTAAGACTGCTAAACAGCCAACCTGCAGCTCCTTTAGCAAATCACCTGTAATGGCTACATGGACCCACAGTTTTCACTGTATTCAGCATAACTGCACTACTTGTATATACTGCATACACCATGGACACATACTGTAGCAGCTCTGTTCATATTGAGTTTTATTCCATTTCTATTACATCTATTATTATGTAACCTTATTTTTGTAACCTCAGTTTTGTGATTCTTGTGAGTTTTGTGAGCTCGCAGAAAAGGCATTTCATTGCCAGCAACTACTGCTGCACGCTGTATTGTTGTGCATTTGATAAATAAACTTTGATTTGATTTGATTTTGATAAGACTGTCTGCTATGAAAATTCTTATTAATATTAACAACAACAATAATAATATAAAGAGTATCAGGAATAAAGTCAATTTCAAATACATTCTCTGATTTGGAATTAAGGACAAGATTAAATGACCCACTTTTGTGTTAAAACACGCTTGACTGGTTTTGAATATGAATACATTTCTGTGCATATTAGACAATTGAAGATATTATAAAATAGCCGCTAACTTGCAGTACGCGTAACTAATTAAGGTGATTTGGCCTTGCTTTATACAGGATGTTCATACAATTTTAATGTGATCTCAAGACATAAAAAGTAGACATGCAATTGTTAAACAATTAGTTGCTGTTTTAATGAAAGAAGCTGGCTGGATAAAACCTCTGCACTTAAGTAAGTCTTCTCGACTAAAAAAAATAAATGTTCAAAGTGGTGTGAATGATGAAAAGTTGTTAGTCTGCACTGGATACTTTTCCTTACATTGTACGCTTACTCTCTGTTTGTTCAATTAATTCGCGTTTAAGGGTTTTCTTTTAGAAATATAAACATTGACACACCTCTAGTCACTTTAAAATGTTGTAGAGATTTTTATTCTCTGCAATGAAAAATAATATCTAGTTAAACAAGAGCAGAAGGGCAGGAAGGGATTAAGTAAAAACTTATTTTTAAACTAATCACAAATTATAAACCCAATGCCCAATGAGTTTCCATTGTGGAGAAGGAAACCACCTCGGTCAGACAAATTCAGTAACAAATCTCATGACTATAATTTACAGTTTTGCAGGTGGGAAAAAAATTGGACTTAATCCTGGAGTAGTTTGAATTCCAAGAGAGGTTAAAAAAGACAGGGAATTATAACCACATCGTCTTAAATCCCTCAAACCTGTTTCAATTGGTGCAGCTCGGCTACCCTGCAGTGAGATGTACAGTACAGTACTGTACAGTAGTTGAAAAGGTTCTCTGACGTCACTGAGATACCTTTCAATATTTTAATAGGTCACACCTGTGCACTATGGCTACTTGGTGAAACTCAACAGTGGTATCTGGAAAGGCATGAATGCAAAGGACAAATTGAGTCCTAGTACCTAGTACTGTCTCACAACTGGACAAAGAAATAAAAAATCCATTAAAGACACTGCCATGACTTCGATAATAACAGTGAAGATTAATACCATATTTGCAAGTGTGTTGTGGACAGCTTTTTTGTAGAATATATTGACTAAAAAAGACAAGTTTAGTGTTAAGTATTGAAGTAACAGTGTGGTGTGAAAAGTTATAATAGTTTGTCTGTTTTTTTCTGTGCTATGTCAGCTGTAAGTATTTTTAAATTATATAATGCAAACCTGTCTTTAATGGGCCATGATGCATTGACCAGCCTGATCTTAAAACTCTCCGTTACAGAAAGACAAGTTTAATTTGTTAATTTTAAGTTTAGTTTAATTTTAGGTTGTCCCTCTTTATCTTAAACAGTAGTAGTTCAGGTGGGTAGATGCCTCAGCATGCGTAGGCTGCAGAGGAACAAGTAATAGGTTTATTCCATGCTGAAAAAAATAAGAAATAAAACTTTCTTCTTTTTTTCAGCATCTTAAACAGTAGTTGCTTAGTTTCTTAGTTAGTTAATAATAATAATAATAATAATTGCTTACACTTATATAGCGCTTTTCTGGACACTCCACTCAAAGCGCTTTACAGGTAATGGGGACTCCCCTCCACCACCACCAGTTAGGTATTAGTAAAGTATTGCTCCAGTTTTCCAGAGTTATCACATGGTCATTATAAGTCTATTGTGTGTCTCAGAAACTGCCTTACGTCTAAAGAGGGTGGAGAGAAGCTCATTTGAAAGTCCTACAGAGTCTTGAAGTAAAGCAAACACTCACTTAGCTAACACCCAATTAGCTATTCTGTCTAGTACT
This sequence comes from Lepisosteus platostomus, assembly GCF_059453375.1. NCBI lineage: Eukaryota > Metazoa > Chordata > Actinopteri > Semionotiformes > Lepisosteidae > Lepisosteus > Lepisosteus platostomus. The sequence goes on from NC_142613.1 coordinate 20,799,656, forward strand.
ATACCCTGAAAACATATTGCTTAGTAAAAAGGCACTAAATTAACTCTGTTCATAGTCATTAAAAGTAATGAGGTATGGGAGGAATGAGGTGGGAGGAAACTGAATTCAGAGAGAACATGCAAACTCCACACAGACAGGCCCTCAAGGGGCCCCAGAAGCAGCCCCAGCATCCTGGAGCTCTGAGGCAGTCAGGCTAATCACTATGCCACCATGTTGGCCTGCGATAGTTAGCTTGTTACTATGAGTAAAAGTGTCTGGTTTTGCATTCTAATGCTGTAAAATCACATGGAAAATGCAGCTGATCTAAGATGTTTCACCTGTAGAGAAGAAAATATCTTTCAACCATCATGACTCCAAGATGCATTATTGTTTCTTTGCGAACTTCTGCTTTTACCCTTGGCTGTAAAGAACACACTGTCTCAACAGCACAGCCTGGATCTGTTTTGCTGACTATATCACTCCAGGTTGCTGTGAAGCCGGAAGCTGAAAATCCTACTAATCGATTGCGTGGGGGAAGCTCTCAGCCGAGCTGAGAGAGCTGCACATTTCTGCTGCTGAGAGCAGTGTGCTCAGCTGGGCTGCTTCAGCCGTCAGAGGGCTGACCTACATTTTCATCTCCCTGGAAAAAAACTGGCTTGTGCAGCAGACTGTGAGGGTGTGTGTGGGGGGGGGGGGGGGGAGGCAGGGAGGGAGTCTAAGAGGGCCGATGTCACTGTGTTCACTCCCAGCTCAGCTGTGAAAGCATGCAATCCCTCTGCTCTGGGCACTTGTTTTCTTTCAGGACACCCGCAGAACGGTATTTACAGTAGCTCTAGTCTTACACTCATTTACTTGGCAATGTTTATGTGGGAATTCTACAACAGATATAGGTAAGCCTAAAAAAGAGGTGGTCAACTAACTGTTGTTGATAAAATTAGGAGCTGTCATTATCAATAATTGCTTGAAACATTTAAAACAAGTTCCACATTCTCTTTCGCAAGAGGATATTGCTTTTGAGCCCGTTCCAGGCAGTGTATCTGTAGTATATTTTTAATAACAATGCAAAGGTTATTCCATTTATTACAGAGGCACAAGGTTGTAGATTTAAAAACGGTATTCGGGAGCTTTGAGGTGACTTCGTCATCTGGTGATTAAACTTACTGTCAGGATCTAATAGAATGCTTTAAAGGAGCAGTAAACATATCATTAATTTCTGTGAATCTCATCACATTCAATAACTTTAGGTTCATGGTGGCCCAGAGCCTGTTCCGAGAAGCATTGGGGGCCTGGTGGGTACACCATGGACACAATGCCAGTCCTTCGCCGGCTCCTTTCTTTATATTTTGTAAATAAAAGTTCATCATCGAGTAAGGCGCAAAGGTTTACAAGACAGCCAAAAAAAACAAGCAAGTAGCAGGTAGTATAACTAAGGTGTAATCCAACAAGAATGTCAGTGTCTCTTCTAACACTGCAGCTCCTAATTCAGCTTGCAGTGGATGGATTGTTGGTAATAAAACACTAAAATCACAGGGGATCAAAATTGCCTGTTTAAGAATTTTAAAGCATTTCTTGGAATTTGCAGCTACTGAAATTTGGAGGCACTATTTTCCTTAATTCATCTTTGTTAGATTTTTTTTGTAATTAATTATTCAGTCAATAACAGCATAAATATCGCATCATCGCATCGCAGAACATTTTAATTTACAAATATTTAAAAGCAGCATGTTATAGAACTCAAGCTCTGATAAGCAGGACAGAACTGCCTTTTCTAAAACAGTAAGTAAAAAGTGAAAAAATGAATGTCTAACTGCAACATTGAACCCTCCCATCTCACTGAAATGAAATAGAACCAGATCGTCTGTAAATGAAAAATATGTCCTTGTCAGCAGTAGAAATACACAGACGTGCAGCACATTCCTACCAGAATGTACACTGCCTCCATTTCATGAACTGAGATGCACACAGATGTGTATTTAAAAGTAAGATACAGTAAGTAAGGAAATGATCAATGTTATCCTTTATTTCGAGTCAAAGATCTGTAGTTTTTCATTTTTTCCTAAATAGTACTTGTGTGGGTTGAGTTTTCTGTCAAAAAAGAGATGCACTTTAGTTTACATTTCTGTGATGTAAAAACAAATTAGAGGACAGAATTAGATCAATTTTCTAACCGTTTTATCCAGTACAGGTTCAAGGGGGAACAAGTAACAGGAGCAAGATGCACCACGGATGGTACGCCAGTCCATCGTAGGACACACACACAGACAAACATGCACATGCACTCACCAGGGCCAGTTAACCTACCAGTATGTCTTTGGACTGTGAGAGAAAACCCATACTAACACAGGCAAAACGTGCGAACTCTACTTACTGTAGATAGCAAATCAGGTCCAGAATTGAACCCAGGGCCCCAGCGCTGTGAGGCAGCAATGCTAACTACTGCGCCGCCATCTAACCCCCACTTGCAAAGGCAGATTAACTTTACAGATTATTTTAACACTTTAAAGGATGACTTTCACTTTTTGTTATTAACCTTATTCATATGAAGTAGTACAGTAGGGCGTGCAGCCACACCTCAAATAAATGAACACAAGCAATTGTTTTATCAGTTTTTTTCAGCACAAGCAATTTGTTCGTGCAGCAAAATTAGCAGCATGAATATGCAGCTGAATCATTCAAATGTGATCTAACATAATGTACATCATGGGTGTTGACAGTCTTCGGGTATTCAGAAAACTATATTGTAGCCAACTGCTGGAATTTAGAAGTGGGCACACATCTGCTGTATTTTTTTGTTTTTCAGTCACATAGCTTATCCATTTATGCTCATCAGCATAAAACCAATACTTAAAACTTTATCACGCATAACGCTGATATTTAAAACCACTCTTTTGCAAGCCTGTTATTTTGTGCTTAGGCTTCCTTTAAATACTTGCTGTAGATGTTTTCTGTTACCACAACACTACCCACACAAAAGGAGGTTCAGAGCTTCAGCATGACTTCCCTTGACTCTGCATTCAAGTATTCAGTTATCTCTTTTTATTGGACCTTGTGTTGCCTTGATGTCTAGATTTAGCAGACAATATAAAACATGGTCTTTCCCCCTTGATATTTATGATGTTAGTTTACATTCTCCTTGCTTACGTGGGAGGCCATGCGTTTACTTACAGTAAATTTAATTTGCCAAGGCTCTGCGCAGATTTGGATCTGGGCCAGCGTCTTCAGATTCACACAGCACGGACAGCGATTTTAAAAAGGGCTTGAAGAAAGCTGGCTTGTTTGGATTTTTGGTTTTCTTTCCCACCATTTCCAGGTGCCTCTACAGTGAAGTCCTAGGTAATGGGTGTCACATTTCACTTTATCATACCTCTGCTAAATATTTGCAAAGAATCACACTTTATAATTTAGAGATTTCCTAACCCTAATGTCTTTGTAGTTGAGTGAGGGGGATATGGTTACTTCATGAATTCTGTTGCAACAGACAAAACCGTTTCTGGAAAAGATTTTAATAATGACACATTATCCATTTTATTTAATTTGTTGCATCTCCTTAAATACTATAGTGCATACAGTAGGAAATGTACTGGTTTCTCCGCTTTTGTAAAAAATCTATGAATAGCTCACTGGTTAGTATGGCAACCCTGTCGGAAAAGGTATTGTGAGTCTTTACTGGAATTAGAAGAGTGCCCTTTTCTGCATCTGCTGCCAAGGGATTCTGAAGGACAGATGTCTCGGCTCTTTTGATTGGACTGTGGAGAGAGTGCAGAAAACATGCAGCAGTTCCACCTTTTAGGCACAAAACTTGCTGCGCCTTTTTTTTTTGTTGCCTGTTAGAGCAGCTTTTTACAGTTAGGAGAGATGTAAACCTTGTGCTTGTGTAGTATCCTGAAGCAGGTTTTTTTTTTTGTATTTCGGGCTTCATTCTGTATTCAATCATGCTGTGATAACCGGATTCTGTTGGCAAAGCAATACAGTAATTTACTTCCCCCTCCTAGGTAGAAATCTCTTTGAAGTGGTAAAAGCCCTGACACGTAGAGTGAAGTAGGAAATTCAAGTGATAGATTTGTTGTGAGATATGACGTGTATATTCTTGAGTGTATAAAATGCATGTAGATGGCTGTTTTTCCTGTTCTAAACAAGAACAGGAAAATCAACAGTTGGTCAGAAGTTGCAGTTTTGCCATTGTGTTTTTATTATCAACTTTCCATCATTTCGGTAATTGCTGACAGAACCACTCATGATTTTACATGCACGTCCCACACGTTGTGTTGCAGTATTATTGTAATTCAGAAATTTAAAAAAAGAGAATGCATTAACCTAAAGCTAATGAACTGCGAGGCTTTTGTTCAACAGACGTCCACAAGAAACAAACAAATGAAAGACTTTAATAATGTTTTTCTGCTAAAATTAAAACCCTACTGCTGGACCCTACTTTCAAAAGAAACCCTACTTTTCTTTTTGGATTGCCTTTCTGTTCTGGGCTTGCAGTCACTCTGAGGTGCCTTGGAGTTGTTTAATGATTACTTCCTTTTGTAAAGGATATGGTATGTCCCATCATCTCCTCTTACACATTTTGTAATGTATTACTTAGAGTGTTTCCCGGATCTGGTCCTTGAAAACCCAGGTCTTCATGTTTCCAGGTGAACATCTTAGTTTGGCTCATCAAGCTTTTAATTGAACTATCTGCTTGTATTTTTAAAGCTGTTGTAGTTCCTATGCACCACTAAGCACACTTATTACAGGTGTTTTACAGTATCGTTTCCGCCTGTAACTTTTATTTCATCAAGGATCAGAGCCATGTAGAAAGCCATAGAAGAGCAACTATTTTTAAACCAAGTTGAAAATGATTTCTGCTCACTTTATTTCTTGGAAACTTAAAGGAGATTATTTGTTAGACTAAGTCCCGAAAAACCATTAAAAATCAATCAGTTGATTCGATTAATGGTTCAATAAGCTTAATTAAGAGCTTAAAGAAATGTCCTACACTGACAGGCTAAAAGAACCAAACCTTTTCAGTCTTGAACAGAGAAAACTACAAGGGGCTCTGAATAAAGTTGGATCGCAAATTGATTAAAATCAGCTCAGTGGACTTCTTAAGAATCACCGGTGAAGCCTGAACCAGTAGACGCAAGTGGAAACTATGTAGAAATGTGGGTTGTAATGCTGTGGTTGAAGCTATACCCTGGTTTCTGTTCTAGAAACAGCTGGCTGTGATCCTGTGATTAATAAACTTATTAGCTTCTAAATGCTTTGCCTTCATGAGCCAAATGCCTTATGTTCTTGCATTCTGGCTCCGTTGGAATGAAAGCTTGCAGAAACAAGGGTTGGGAAACACTAATTTAGAACAATTAAATATTCCTTTTCAAAATGCTATTGTTCTCTAGTATTTCCTAGCATGGGGATTATGTTTGTTTGTGTCTGTGTGTTCCTTGCAATGGACTGGTATATTCAGAGTATGTCCTGCTTTGTGCCCGTTGCTTGTTAGAATTGACTCCAGTTCCTCTGTGACCCTGTGTTAGATACAAAAAATGGATGGAAGGTGTTTGCTACATAATCCTTGGAACTCTTTGTTTCGGGGCAGATTTTTAAAATCACACCAAACCTCAAAGAAATCAATGCATCCATTGAACTTTAAACCTAATTTGTTCATGGAACTTCATCAAGAAAATTAACAGTTTCTGCATTTTGGAGGCGAAAGAGTAGTCATGTTTTGCAGTACTGTTCAAGTTTTCATATGTCCTAATTTAGGCCCTGGTTCATGGGGCTTGTAGATGGAATTTCTGCTGCTAACAAGTTTTAAATGAAAGAATTAAACAGAAAGACAAGAAATAAACGCAGGAATTATATAGAAGTCAGGAGCAAATCAAGTGTGTATTGGTTTGCTTTAATGGCTGGTGAATCAGCCTGTACAGCTGCAAAGACAAAATTAAATTTGTAACTAAGGTAAATTGCCACGGAAAACAACAGAAATATTTTGTTGTCCAAACATTTGCTTGACAGTTTTGATAAGTGAGAGTGATGGAGTGCAAATGTACAAGGAAAACAGGCCGATTTGTTGCAGTGTTGCACTTTAGAATGAAAAAAAATGAGCACTACACATCTCGAAGTGTCCTACAGTATAGATTCTTATTTTTGATTCCATTTGCTGTATGTTTTGCATGTGGATGTGCATTTTAGATAACCACTGTTATGTGGGAAGCAATGGGTCAGCATTCACATCATGTCTCCCATCAATAGCCAGCATACCTGGGGAAGTTAATGATCCGACTAACAGACTAAGAGAAGCTTCAGGAGAGGTGTCTCGGAGAATCCTAGTCCGAGCCCCAAAGCCACAACAGTAATTCTAATATCTCATGAGAACCTTTACAACAAGCACCTGACAACCATACCAGAAGAGATTGTACCAGTATTGGTTTAGACAACGTAAAACCACATGCAAACTGTAAAAACCCAAGAGAAAACCACTTTGGTACTAAAAAATATGTCTAACGTTTCAGTGTTGTTCCGAAGTCTTTTAGACATTGACATGAAACAAAGCTTGTAATGCTTTGTCTAAAAACAACCAACCTTTGAGCTCATCAGTAGATGGAGTTGCTACTGCTGACAAGAAATTAAATAGAAAGAAATAAGGAACAAATCAAGTGTGTATTGGTTTGCTTTAACAGCTGGTGAATCAGCCTATCCAGGCTATCCAGTTACAAAGGCTCAATTAAATTTGTAACTGAGGTAAATTGCCAGGGGAAAAAAAACCCAACAAAAATGTTTTGTGTCCATTCATGTGCTTAACAGTTTTGATAAGTGAGAGTGATTCAGTACAAAATTACAAGTAAAACAGGCTTTTTTTTGTTGCAGTGCTGTTCTTTCGAATGGAAATAAAATAAGCACTACACATTCCAACGTGTCCTACAGTATAGATTCTTATTTTTGATTCCATTTACTGTATGTTTTGGCGATGGATTTTCGAAAACCACTATTATAGTAGCAGGCTTGTTGCAAATAAAGAATATTTTTTTGTTCACTGCTTTTCATTGTATATTCACAAAAAGTGCACTGAAATGTCAGCGTTTTACGTGTTCTTTGTGATTCTAACTGAGAAGAAGAAACTTTTTGCGATTGTATGCATTCCTACTTTTACAGACCAAAGAGAACATCCATTTGGTTAGGTTTGAAATGGAGCAACCCGAGGTACAGTCTGTTATGCAGGATGTTCTAAAACACAGGATTGTATGTGAAATAATATCTTGGTGCCCCAGATGTTCAGTTATTTTCAAGGCGGTCAACAACCCCTTTCGGTAAGGGCCACTTACCCTTACCGAACAACCGGTAAGGGCCACTAACTTGTTGGTAAGGCCACTTTCGGTAAGACTGTGCTCAAACGGTGCTGTCCAAGGTCCTGGTTCTCGGTTCTTGGAAAGTCTTCTACCTCTTCAAGGAAGCAGGTGAACCGTACATTGATTCAGTGTAAAGTGTTTGGGGAAAAAAAACAAAGAAACAAGCATTTTTCTTGAATTTTCTTGTCAACGACAATGAAGAACTCATTCTGATATTCTGGAAAAAGCAGAAAATGCAGGACAAGCAAAGAAGAAGTGAAGTGCACTCAGCCATATGTCATAAAGATGGAGTGATAAGTGGCTGTTAAGTTAAAAACACGTTTTTCCAATTGGTAAAGAAGCATGATTGGCGTACCGCTGTTTTCGTAGCTCAAAACAGTGTGGTTTTTATTTTTTTTTATCAAATTGCTGTAATGCATAAAACTAGTTATGTTTTATGGCATCCTTTTTACAGAGGCTGCACCACTTCCGACATACTATCTTGCTGTGAAGTTGCTAAAATACTTTAATGAGCCACAAACACTCCATTTGGCATGAAATATCACTAACATGCTGTATGAATTAGGCTTCTGCAAAATAATGTGTTTGCCTTTTTGGGAGCATTATTGCATGGACTCGAATCCTTCTCCAAATGCATTTCTTTCTGTCCATCGTGTTTCCTCAGCATCTGTCATCTCTTGTGTCAGATTACCTATTATTTTTCATTATAAGCACTTTAAAACACTTTGAAATCAAGATTTCGGTGTAGTTTTTCCAGCATTGCATGCTGCATACTCTGTATATTTACTGTGTCCACTTACTGTGGAAGACCGAGTCAAAAGGTCAAGACAGTGACTATGCACGGGAAAGGTTTTCTGTACGCACCTAAGACCTCTGTCTGAGGTGCAAACTAAAGCCTGTGATTCCTCACACCCATTCAACCAGAGAGAAATAAAACAGATTGTAGGATGCCAAATGGCATCTTCCTGTCCTGTTTGTTTGACTTCTGACACTGCCCCTTTCCCTGTATGTTCTTTTGATATGTTAAAGTCTTGCCTACTTTTAATGTATCAAAAAGAAAGTGTAACTTCAGTCCAGTGAGCATGTTTTGAGTGCTAGGGGAAACCCTTTCTCTGTGATGTGCTCCCCTTCAGCTGATTGTATTAAAGATCTCTGTTTGACAATCTCCCAACCTGAGTGAAGACTGAGTTTTTTTCGACATACTATAGTCAGTATTTATATCTATGCTACTTTACTGTGGAGAAGACTACAGGCTGTGTAGACACAACTATCAGTATGCTTTCATGGCACAAGTGTTTGTGGAGCTTAAAGTATTCAGAATATTAGAAGTTAGTATTTATATTTCAAATTATCTGTTTACATCCATTCGAATTTCTCATTCCAAATTTGCATGAAATGAAATATCCATTTAACCTGCTGAGGAAACATGCATTAGATAACAAGAATAGTGGTTTTCCTGTTTGTTTTTGTAATGTTTATTTGTGGTGTTCCTTAAATATTTAACAATTGCTAGCATACTGCTCATATGATGACTTTGGTTCTGCAATTCTCTCCAGTACTGCCTCTGGTACTGTATATCTTTCCATCACCTTTTTTAAAAAGCAAACTACAATAGCTTTTTTTATCTAGTTGTTTTACCACATCCATTTCCTTCACAATTCTCACCAAAGCTGCAGTGTCATCATCAGACCCAAGGCAGTTCATTGCATTGTGCATTGTGGAACCTGTGCATTTAGGTCTCTCGTCTCAGGCTCTTGCTGACTCTGCATTTTATGGCTTCAGCCTCATATCGAGAATAAGAGATTTACATGGCTTTGATTACCTCTGGTATTCTGAAAACAAGTGCTGGGTCCTTTCCTCACTATTTAAAATCTTGAGAGTAAGAAAATTCCCTTTTATTTTCCAAAGAAACTGCATTTATAGAAGGATACTGTATATGTGGAATACTTTTGGGCATGTAATGTACTATGTATTGTCTTGATTAAATTAGATAAGCTCATTATCAGTATTTACACTATATACTTACACTATGTTACAAGCAATGCATCGATACTAGTAGCCTTTCATGAGTAAAAAATAGGCAGTCATTTGACCTTGTATTTAAATTGATAAAATAGTCTGTGATCAAATATAGCACTTGGTGATAGCTTGCCTGATATATACAGTATATATAGTGCTACAGTAGTTAACATTTCATATTTATACATAAGTGCTTAATTTAGAATTTAGAATTTGTATTATATACCCCATTCTTTTTTTTCATAATTATTTCCAGAAACTGTTTTGCAAACCTTCTTCCTCTAACCTGAACAAGGATTAACCAAGGGTTAGGTTATAGGCTAAAAGAACAGACAGGGCTCATTTAAGATTCTCTGGTAAGAAACAACTCAAACTGACCTTAAATGTAAAGCTAGGAAAGGTACGTTTCTTATGTCAAATATGGGGAAGTGAAGTCCCCAATAATACAAAAATGTACTATTTCCTCTGAACGTGGGTGTTTTGTGTCTCTTTGTGTGAGAAATGATGATAAAATGTAGCCTGATCTTGCCAGCTGTCAGTAACCAAGCAAGGTTGGTCTGATCAGTACTGGGATGAGACACCTCCAAGGAAGAAGAGGGGGCTGTAAATTGTGGACCTCAAGGTGGCACCTTTGCCTCTGGTCCAAACCAATGTCCCTCCTGTTACATTAAAGGGAGGCTCTGACTACTTCGTCAGTAAAGATCCCAAGGCAGTGTTTGGTAGACTAGTGGTGTTTACCCCTGTTACCTCAGTTATTAAATTCCACCCCCTGGGGACATGGAGGGAGGGATAGATTGATAAGGGTCTCCTCCCATAGACTGGAGCACTGTGATGAATTGCAGGTGATCCTGATTGTTATGGGACCTTGTGCTTCTTTTCTTTATTGTCCCAGATGGAAATGTGCTTTGCAAGCAGCTAAAGGACTTACACAATGCCTAATATTTTTAACATGACCCAAATATGCTAGTGCTTTGCATGACATATACAGTTAATTGTAGTCTGGGCTTGCCTGTAATGTTCTTGATGTTGATGGAGACCAGTTAGCCTCAGATCTTATTCACCTGCTTCATATTTCCTAATAGATTTATCACATGTGTAGAGAAGAGCACATTAAAGCACTGTGATTTTTTTAATGAATACCCCATTCATTCCACCTACGTAGAATTTCTCTCTGGGCAGGAAAATCTTAATTTCTGTTTAATTTAACCCTTCCCATCTGTTATTTCTGTCCCTATTAGGTGCTGCACCTCTTCAGACCCCTCCTGCCCTTCCCCCTCTCAGCGGGACAGTGCTGCCTGACAGGGAGGACATGGTGCCTTAGCTGAGCTCCCCCAACCGCCCCCCTCCTCCTCCATCTGCAAAGAAGACCACAGCAGCGGCCCCACATGTGTGTCTTTCTGGACTCCTGTTCTAGTGAGTAATGCCAGTATGGCTCTCTGAAGGGTATGTAAAACAGGGCAGCACGACTTCAGTCCTGGATTGCCAGCACATTTTCGTTCCAGCTGACTTTTTAACTCCCCAGTTCAAGTACCTTTTGGCCTAACTGGACCAATTGATGCCTTTCCCCAAATTTTTAGGCACTGGACTTAAAAAAAAAAGAGACCTACCTAGGTTCTGTGGGTTTGCCGCCCAACCAGGACTGGAATCGTGCATGCGCGGGTGTAGAGCTTTGACCTTCTTCACCCGTCCCAGACAAAATCCATAGAACAGACCATATACAGTGCCTTGCGAAAGTATTCGGCCCCCTTGAACTTTTCAACCTTTTGCCACATTTGAGGCTTCAAACATAAAGATATAAATTTTTTATTTTATGTGAAGAATCACCAACAAGTGGGACACAATTGTGAAGTGGAACGAAATCTATTGGATTTTTGAAACTTTTTTAACTAATAAAAAAATGAAAAGTGGGGCGTGCAAAATTATTCGGCCCCTTTACTTTCAGTGCAGCAAACTCACTCCAGAAGTTCAGCGAGGATCTCTGAATGATCCAATGTTGTCCTAAATGACTGATGCTGATAAATAGAATCCACCTGTGTGTAATCAAGTCTCTGTATAAATGCACCTGCTCTGTGATAGTCTCAAGGTTCTGTTGAAAGCGCAGAGAGCATCATGAAGACCAAGGAACACACCAGGCAGGTCCGTAATACTGTTGTGGAGAAGTTTAAAGCCGGATTTGGATACAAAAAGATTTCCCAAGCTTCAAACATCCCAAGGAGCACTGTGCAAGCGATCATCTTGAAATGGAAGGAGTATCAGACCACTGCAAATCTACCAAGACCTGGCCGTCCCTCTAAACTTTCAGCTCAGACAAGGAGAAGACTGATCAGAGATGCAGCCAAGAGGCCCATGATCACTCTGGATGAACTGCAGAGAACTACAGCTGAGGTGGGAGAGTCTGTCCATAGGACAACAATCAGTCTTACACTGCACAAATCTGGCCTTTATGGAAGAGTGGCAAGAAGAAAGCCATTTCTCAAAGATATCCATAAAAAGTCTCGTCTAAAGTTTGCCACAAGCCACCTGGGAGACACCCCAAACATGTGGAAGAAGGTGCTCTGGTCAGATGAAACCAAAATCGAACTTTTTGGCCACAATGCAAAACGATATGTTTGGCGTAAAAGCAACACAGCTCATCACCCTCAACACACCATCCCCACTGTCAAACATGGTGGTGGCAGCATCATGGTTTGGGCCTGCTTTTCTTCAGCAGGGACAGGGAAGATGGTTAAAATTGAGGGGAAGATGGATGCAGCCAAATACAGGACCATTCTGGATGAAAACCTGTTGGAGTCTGCAAAAGACCTGAAACTGGGACGGAGATTTATCTTCCAACAAGACAATGATCCCAAACATACAGCAAAATCTACAAAGGAATGGTTCACAAATAAACGTATCCAGGTGTTTGAATGGCCAAGTCAAAGTCCAGACCTGAATCCAATCGAGAATCTGTGGAAAGAGCTGAAAACTGCTGTTCACAAACGCTCTCCATCCAACCTCTCTGAGCTCGAGCTGTTTTGCAAGGAAGAATGGGCAAGAATTTCAGTCTCTCGATGTGCAAAACTGATAGAGACATACCCCAAGCGACTTGCAGCTGTAATCGCAGCAAAAGGTGGCTCTACAAAGTATTAACACAAGGGGGCCGAATAATTTTGCACGCCCCACTTTTGATTTTTTTATTAGTTAAAAAAGTTTCAAAACTCCAATAGATTTCGTTCCACTTAACAATTGTGTCCCACTTGTTGGTGATTCTTCACATAAAATAAAAAATTTATATCTTTATGTTTGAAGCCTGAAATGTGGCAAAAGGTTGAAAAGTTCAAGGGGGCCGAATACTTTCGCAAGGCACTGTACACGTCTCGGCTCCCACGGAGAAATCGACCTCCGCGTTTTCTTGTGAGCCGTGATGTAGAGAAGCCTGTTTATCTCTGTCTGTCTGTGGACAAGTAGGAGTGTCATATGAGCTCCACCCGAACAACAGGTATCCTGTTCTGCAGGTTGTGTTTACCAAAGTGGTTGAAATTTTCGTACTGTAGAAAGGACTTGCTACGTAAAAAATAATCTCTGCAGTTTGGTTCAAAGGCCAGAAATTATTTGCGATCTTAGTGCTGGCAAAAACACTTACTTTCATGGGTGGGGTCTGAAAATAACGAATTGCTGTAATGTGGCTATAATGCCCGTCTCACATAGATGTTATTACCATCTGGGCTTAGCCATATTAATATTTCTTGAGCTTCTGTAAATAAAAGATTTGTGTCAGTGAATTTCTTTCAGTTCCTGAGATGAAAGGATTTGCCATTAAAGATTGACATCAGCAAGCATCCCACAGGAAAATGAAGTATCTTTCTAATCCAAAAAACATGTTTTTTTGGGGGGGATTCTGGGGCATAAGATGGCATCTTTTTTTATCTAAAATATTTATTAAAGACCACTGTGGTTATTGACATTTTACACATCACAGCTGTCAGTAAAAACAGAACCAGCTAATTCAAAGAACCCAACTCCAAATGTACACAGATGCACTATTTTTATTTTCAAAGTATATATATATATTTTGGAGCTTAAAGATTAGCTGTCTTTTGGTAATAAAAAAACCTTGGCTGTTTCCATGGAAACTACTTGTCACGAGGAGAAATCTAATCTTACATGCATTGAATATCTACCTGATAATGAATCCGCTGTATTTAGCTGGATACAGAAACAAGAAAATTGTTTGATAAATGGCATTGTAGATTTGTGTACACTCTTTAAGCAAAGGGAGTATGACTTACCCAGTTTGGAATCTGTTCATTTATTCTGTCATATTCCCGATAGATTTCATGCAGAGAAACAATCTGCACATTCATTAAAAAAAAAAAAACAGGATAACTTTAAAAATGAGAGGATAAACCCATTTTATTCCCCAGAGATTTGGTCTGATCCATGAGTTCTCCATTCCCAGCCTCCTAGGCAACATGAGGCTTTAGAAAGCTACTCTAAGGGAGTATGGTTTCATGCTACAGCACATGGGGATACATTACTCAAATTAATTTAGCCTTTTGAAAGGCTTTTAGTCTAATTTTAAATTGAGCCAGTCCATTTTGCTCAGGCAATGATTATAATGTTTGGGCTAAGGTATCTCAACGGGGTTAACTGCTGGAGACCACTGAGTTTTTTCTCTAGCTCACAAGTACCCACTTCGTTTTGCACTCGGTGACATTTGGCGCATTCAAGTGTTTTAGCAGTTCATGTAAATTTCTTTCAGATTTCAAATTCTGTGCGTGGCAGAGGGCGTTTTTTAAACAAGGTGGATAGGGGCATGAAGTGCAACCTCATTAAATGATATGGGGTGTGGGGTAATACTCAGTACTGTGACACTCTCAGGGTTGTTGATAAATGCAATCTGAAAGAGGTCCAGACATGGGGCGACAGAGGTTATATGGACTAAATGAATGTGTTCCTCACAATCCTAAACTGTGTGACACAGCCAAATAGTTCCCTTTGGGGGGTGGTGGAGCATTTGCTCCTGGATCTTTGGTCTGAATTCTGTACCTGTCTTTATCTAGGGATTAAAGCTTGCTGAGTTTCAGCATGATTTTTTCAGTCCAGTGATGTCAGCTTTGAAGCAGGATCATACAGGTAGTAAGAATAAGGGAGCGAAGCTCAGGTTAGAGCACAAGTGCTGCCGTTCCAGAATGCCTTTGCCTATGTGCTCCTGCTTATTGAAGGCCCGAACTAGTTCAGTTGCTCCACAGGTTTGACTCTACCATCCCATTGATTAAGCTGTGCTTCTTTAATGTCAGTGTGCGATGAGCTCTCTCACTTGTTTCTTTGTCCTCTTTGTATTCAATAGGTGCTACTTGGTAAGAAGTGTGTATCCCTTGTACAGTACAGTATATTTGAGAAAAGCACATCTTTTCAGCCAAAAGATTTTCTATGTTTTTTATAAGCAGATCGAAAGTGTTTTCTGACACCTGTCGCCTGTCAATATCACTTTTAGTTCTAATTTAGGGGCAACCTCAAACACTGCATCTGTTCCAGGCTGGAGGAGTATTGAAAGCTGAGCAGAATTCTGGCAGGAAAGGGGATTTAGGATAAACACTTGAAAAGGCAAACCATGAATGTTGGGGTTTATGTCCGAGAACGTACAGTGTACATTCTAAAAGGCGATGATGAACTTTTACAATGTCACAGAATGCGTTTAGAATACAATGTCATAAAAAGGACATTGATGCCTCAGAGAAGGTTCTGAAAAAGGCAGTGCAACTGATTTCTGGGCTGAAAGGCATAAGCTGTGTGACCTGTGGTTGAAAATAGCGCAGACTTTTGTTGAAGTATAGTTAATGCGGTGGAATGGTTACAAGTTTGAGTTATTAAATTTGATACACATGGCTTGCTCAAGAGGAGACGGTGATTACAGTGCAGTGGTTAGCATTCCTGCCTCTCAGCACTGGGGCCCTGGGTTCAGTTCCTGGGGTGCTATCTGTGTGGAGTTTGTATGTTCACCCTGTATTCCCTTGGATTTCCTCCGGGTGCTCTGGTTTCCAGACTGGGAGTTTAAGTACTGTAGTTTCTGGGTAAATTGAACATAGTGTGAGTGTGTGTATTTGTGTCTGTATGTGCCCGGTGATGGACTGTCATCCCTTCCAGGGTTTCCTGCTTTGTGCCCATTGCTTGCTGGGATAGACCCCGTCTTCGCCATGACCCTGTACTGGATTAAGCGTTTAGAAAATGGATTGATGGCTTGTTCATTAATGAGTGAGACACTATGTTAGGATCACAAGCTTCAAGTCAGCACTTATTCTGGACTTCATATCTTCCTATGCTAATTGACTTGTTTCAGGGTCAAGTTAGATCCTCTGGTCACTTACAGTAGCTGCTTGCCACCAAAAGAGTTAGATGAGCCAAATGGCTTCCTTTTCTTTGTAACGTTTCTAATGTTTTCTTATCAGTGTTGTGAAAAAAAGCTCAGCGTTGAAGGAAGAGACTGTGCCTATGGTTATTCTGCTGGGTGGAAGGCTATCATACAACAACTGTCAGTCTCCCCAGACTAAAGGACTCAAGTGAAGATTGTTGGTTTAGAAAAGGGCATGTTTCGAAGTGCTTCAGGGTCCCTAGTTGTGATGAAAGGTGTTATACATTAACACAACATGCAGGAATTTGTTAAACATGGCTTAGTCAGTTGCTTCAGTGAAAACTGTTCTGTTTTGATGCAGGAAATCAATTAAAGTTAAAACAATTAAATGATAATCCAGCATGTAACTGTGTAGACGAATGGGAAGGCTTTCTGTTTGCTATACAGAGTTAATAGTTATATAGGCCTGCATTGTGTTTTCTCCCCCATTCTGTGTTGCTGGAGTGAAGAGGTCTAGTCAGCAACAGTGACTGAGCAGCTTCTCACGGAACACACCATTACAATCAGGAAAAGGGGTGAAAGTATACAGGGTGCCTTGGAGTTTGCCAGAAAAGCAGCCTATCATTTTATAATTGTCCTGAAACTTTTAGTGATTGTTTTTGTGCTTGTTTTCTGCAAACTCCACGCTGCGAGTGACTGCATTGTTGTGCGGGTATTGGAGAGGAGTGTGTAAACAGCTGTCTCCTCGCCCCCCTCTCCTTTTTGCCAGGCTGCCGAGTTGGTCTGGCCTCCCTTCCTCAGTGACTTAACATTGCTTTTCTGCCTGTGAGGAGATTAGAATAGCTGAGCGCCACACGAGGAAGACCACAAGAGTGTGTGATGGAGAGAAAGCAGTCGAGGCTTGCCCCCCGAGCTCATGCTAGCAAAGGGACTGGTGATCTCTCCCGTCCCCTCTGCACATGGACAGCAGCGTGAGCCCAAAGGCACCTGTGTTTTTCTGGACCTCGTCTGCATTACAGGCTAATGCTGTCCTGGAGCAGGTGTATGTACTGTACGTGTGCTTTCTTTTCAGCTTTATATATTAAGAGGCAATCTCTGTTTGAGTAGCAGTTCTTATTGCGTGTGCGCGAGTTCTTCTTTATCATGGTGTGCTAGTATAAGACGCCATCTGTGTGGGCTGTCTGTGTGTAGCTGTGAAACTGATACTGGTGTTGGCTGAGAGGCTCTGCTTTAAGTTGTGCAGTTCTGGGTTGGTATATGTGTAGTAGGTGGGGCAATGTTGAAAGTGAATATGTGTGATTTTTTTAAAGAAGGAGTTAAATGCTGCAAAATGCCATTTTTGCATATGAGTGACAGAGAAGCACACTGCACAGGTGCTTGTGTACGCATCAGCCGCAGTACATGTGGTTATGAGTTTCATGTTGCTGAGGCGACCTCAGCTTTTTGGCCACCTAAATTACCATGAATCTGAAAATGAAGGAAGGGGTGGCCTTTTTTAAGTTTTCAGCTTTCGACTGTGGTTGCTGGTACACGTCTGCGTGAGAAGAAGATTCAACACAACACATGAGACTGTGAAATCTGAACCTTTCTGGGACAGGATAAACAAATTGCATTGTGGTAGAGTTCGGCTACGCATTTCCTTTGATGTCTGTATAACTGTAACAGTGAGAACCATGCGCATGAATCATGTGTGAAATTCAGGAGGGGATTCGGGGATCAGTACCGTCTCCAGAATCCGATTTCATTATCCTGCTGTTGCAATTGATCACAGCCTACGTTTTTAGGTTTTTCAGGAAATGTACACAACATGATACTGCATACTCTTGAGAAAATGAGAGGCAATTTGGTCTAGAGATTATGGATTGGCAGGCTGTGTGATGTAGTGGTAAGAACTGAAGGATTGGCAGAGAAAGCTGTTTCACCTGATAGACAGGAAGATCGTGTGCACCTTTGGTTGGGGAACATCATGCTACAATTCTCATGCAAATGCTTTCTTCTGTACAGATGTAGAGTGCGATTTTCACTAAATGGCTTCATTTTAAGTGGTCAGTGGGAGTTTGTGTCAAATTGTAAACAGTTTCGTAGTGTAACAAAAAAAACCAAAACAAGCAGGTTGTCTTATCTGAATACGGGTTCACTTGCCAGTCAGGAAGCAGTAGGCCTACCTGTTTGGCCAGAAACAAAGTTGTTGTGTGTAGTATTTTCTCCCCTTTGAAGCTAGGGTAGCATTATAAAAAAACAAACAGTTTCGTTCTACCCCTCAAAGATTCCAAGATACCTTGCGTCAAGCAATGAGGAATCCTCACACACTACTATCATCCAGTTATTGTAGCTCCACAGGACAGGTTTGCTGTGCAGCAGAACTGCGCCCACTGCGTGGAGGAAACTATAGCACAGTAACTTGCTGTGGGTCAAACTTTATCTTAGTTCTCACATGACCGTTCTTTTCACCTGTTGCGCTTCACACGTATATCAGGAATGTTTCACACTGAGTAGTTAGCAGTTATGTTGTTAAGGTTAATGTTACTATCGTGTGGCCGCAGACACAGATCGTTGAAAAATTAGATGCTATGATAGGACATTTTAAGTATATTTAAAGTGTACCTTTGTACTGTGTATAGCATAAAAATGTGTTAAAATCTTTATTCAGTGAGTCTGTGACCTGTAAGGTCTTTAGGGTTACAGTATCACCTTATTATATATATTTTCCCTCGAGAATCCTGATTAGGCTACTTGCTCATTGAAAGATTGGCACTCTCCACAGAGTCATAAAGTGCTTTTTGGTTTTTGCTCTCACATTGGAAGAAGGAAGATCTGTTTAAGCCAAGTCTGCCTCAGCTGCTGGTTTTGCTGGAGTTTTCATCATTCAGTTGTAGCAACCAGTTACCCTGAGGTTTCCAAGCAAAACCAGCATTCCAGTGCAAGAATATTAAAACTGTTGACTTTGCATTGACTGTGTTGCTTAGCACCAGATTAGCACCAGAGGGATTAATTGACTGTCTGCTTTGTAAATGGAAAACAGTTAAAAGTTCTTAAATTGTCCCTTTTGGGATTGAGATTGTGGTGGACTTTGTGGCGCAGGAACACTTTCAGCAGTCTTGCGTAGTGTAAGTCGTGGAGGTCTGGTTTACCTGCATGGTTTCGAGGTTGCTCCAGAGCAGCAGCCAACTGCCAACTGGCCCAATCAAGACCAAAACCTGCCGCCGTAACTGGCTTAGACCCCAGGTGGAAAGAACCCCTCCCCAGCCACACTGGCCCTGCAAGAACCAAGGTTGGACATCCTTGACTTCACAGTCAGTCACAAAGATAGCCTCAGTCCTGTCTGGCGAGTGTCGTCCTCGATTCTGGCCTTTGGCTTTACCAAATTCATCCATCGGTTTTCTAACCACTTTATCCACTCCAGGGGTGCAGAGGAGCCAGAGCCTATCCCAGCAACCATTGGGTGCAAGGCAGTGCATCACAGAGCACACAGAGACACACACATACTCACACCAGGGCCAATTTTTCCAGAAGAAAGTTAACCAACCAGTATGTCTTTGGTCAGTGGGAGGAAACCGGAGCACCCAGAGAAAACCCATGAGAACCTGGGGAGAACATACAAACTCCACATAGTTAACACCTCAGGAATTGAACCCGGGGCCGAGTGCTACAAGGCAGTCATGCTATCCAGTGTGCCACCGTGTCACTCTTAGCTTTACTGAATTTTACTTCTCAATAAATAGGATTTAAAAAAAAAGTTTTCTATTTCCTGTTAATATTTTGAGTTTTATTTCTAATGCACCAGCGGCCTGCTCAGTCCCCTGTGCCGTGACGACTATGTAAGAATTGTTTTTTTGTGGTGGCTTTAGTAAAAAAGCCACCCCCATAAGCTTTTGCTCACAATCTGTTTTAGTTTAGGCATAAAATGTTTGTTTTCTTGATTCTTTTCAAGGTTAGTCATTATGGCTTTGCGGAATACAGCTGGTTGTGGATAGCCTCTTAAGTCCCTCTTGTTGACAAACAGATTAAATTCAAAGAGGGTTATGCTTTTAAATTTCCCGATAAGGTGTTGGTGTGTCTACCATCTTTAAATTCTTTTAAATTGCCCCGCAATAACTGGGTATCATGTTGGTCTGGTTTCACAAAGTTTTGATATTACAAAATTAATAATAGATCATAGCAGCCATTGGTTGGGAAATTGGGGAGGCAGTTTACTAATTATACATATGTTGTTACACAGCGGAAAACCAGGGACTGAGGTGGACAGGTTTTGCAGACACCTGCATAACATGTGTATAACTCCTGATACGGAACGGCAAAAAACCACCAAAGCACCTAAGTGCTGTAAAGCAGTAACCCCCAAACAAAAGCACAACAGTGTTTTACACCCAAACGGACGCTGTGTGCAACATAACATATGTGTCCTACATACTGTATGTCAGTTGCATGTTTGAGGAGCAACTGACTGTATAACTGTTAGTTTTCTTACACAACAAAACTGCTTAACTGAAATACTGTACTGGGCTCAAAATTTAATTTTAATTTATTCAATTAGCAGTTTAAATAGCATTTAGTATAATTTATTTATGTGTTTCTTTTCTTCAGAAACAAATGCATACTGTACATACAGAAGTGTGATATAGGCTGTCTGTTATCATGCTAATGTTAACTTATTGTAAGTGCTTAAATAAGCTTTAAAGGTACCTAATGTGTATTATTAAATACAGCATGATGTGTCGTTAATTAAACCTGCTTACATTGGTTGGTATAAGTTAGTATAGTTAGTATGGTTGGAGTAAATCAGTTTTCAGCGTTTTGTTTTTAGTTGTTAAAAAACCTTAAAATATGATTTAACTTAAGTAACTTCATTTGACTAGCTAAGATTTTTTTCTGGACCAAAACTCAGTAAACCTGCTGAACAAGCCCATTTAGTACCAAAATAGAACTCATATCTCTGGAATAGACGTTCATGTTTTAGCTTTTTTTAAAATGAGGCTAACCTCAATTCATTTATTTCTTTTCCATCCCTAGAAATGTTGAAACCCGTGAAAGCAAACAAATGTATATTTGGCGAGCTGTTATTTAGATTAATTGCATAATCCATAACTGGACTAACCACAAAAATTCAAAGGGGTATTTGAGCTACAATACAATAGGTGTAGGTAAAACAAATAGCCCTGTAAGTGCAAATATGAAAAGAAAATAAGCGTTCGATTTAAGCAACTGGTTGCAATCTTCTAGACAAAATGGAAGTAGGGTGATACACTTGAAACAGTGTTATAGTGTTATAAGGTGAGGTAGCATATAAAGTAACTAATGTGTGTCATGCTTATGTGCAATTCTGAGCATTTTGCCAAGGCAGTAGCAGGCTTCAGCACTGTACTTTATACCTCATATCAGTATAAAGTGTACAGTAACATGTACAGTAACATGCACAATGTCTGATGGGTGTGTTTTTTAAGAATCTTCTGTGCTGCCGTTCTTACCCTGGGGCAGTGGGAATGAAGTGTTCTCTTGTGTATATTTAATAAGCTTGTTGCCTTGAAATATTTTGTCTGTCTTTGTGGTTTTGATGTGTCTATTTCAGTGGATCATTATGTTTTTTTGCAGAACGGATGAGCAGCAGTGCTTGTTAACCATTTACCATTGGAAACGAAGAATCACAACCTTAAGCTGCAGGGTGCTTTGTAATCCCAGGGAAATTTTCTGGGTCTTCAAAAGACCATTGGAAGTATTGGAAAGATGAGCCTGTTTCATATGTGGTGTATGAAAACATTTTGTTAAGCTTAGTTTGGAGAAGCTCATAGCCGTATTTGACAGTGTTTTGGTAAACAAGAAGCAATCCTTTTGTGGCAGTGTTGTTGTGCTGTTCAGAAAAAAAAGCTATTGAAAATAAACCAAATTAATAATAATAACATCACTTTATTAACCCTTTACAATTTCTTGCATTAGGAATTATCTTTTCGCATACTCCAGCTTGCTCTCCATGAGACACACAGACAGTGAGAGAGCCTGGGGTCAGAGTGCAGGGTCTGCCATTGTACGGCAACCCTGGAGCAGTTGGAGTTAAGGGCCTTACTCAGGAGCCCAACGGAGTAGGATTCTTCTGCCGGCTGCGGGATTTGAACCGGCAACCTTCCAGCCACAGGCACAGATCCTTAGCCACAGAAACACCACTACACCCGATATTAATATTAGTATTAAATATAGTAATATTTAGTATATAAGGAAAATTACTCCCTCTGTATGCATATTTCCCATATTCAGCCATCCATTTTCTAGCCACTTCATCCAATTTTGGATTTGATCGATAGATACTTTATTAATCTCGCTTGTGAGGGAAATTTCAGTGCAACAGCAGGTTGTGGGGCAGCCGGAGCCTATCCCAGCAAGCAACAGTCCCAGGGCAAGATACACCTGCCTGTATGGATACATTGGATGTTCAAGATACATTGTAGGGCCACACTCGTGCCAAGAGCCAGTTTTCCCAGAAGCCAATTAAACTATCAATATGTCTTTGGACTGTGGGAGAAAAACCTGTGCGAACACAGGGTGAACATGCAAACTCCACACAGATAGCACCCTGGAATCAATCTCAGGGCCCCAGCACTGTGAGGCACCAGTGCTAACCACTACACCACCATGTTGCTCCCCCTATAACAATGACTGTTGTTGTGGGTCATTGTATATGTGCATATCAGCTGTACATTTTGTTGTCTATTTGATATTTTCATTATTAGGCGTTTAGCAATTTTCATATTTTTTTCACCAAGTCTTAACATCTGCAAATCATTTTTAGAAGAGGTATGTGCAAAACAAATGCAGAGAGCATTGCATTCATTGTTTATGTAACTAGGCATCATCTCTTATGTTGCATGCTTTCTTGTTTTAAATCACTAACTCTGAATATTTAATATTTCATTATACAGTAACATTTTCATCTGCTATCAAACTTGAACCAAGTTTAATATTTAAATGAGAATGCAGCTGAAAAAACGACACAAACAGCTGCTTTTGATATCTTACCTACGTATAGTTTAGAAAGCCTTGATCTTAAAATGGCTATAACTCAATAAAGTATGACATTTATAAATCAATTTATTATGAGGGGAACTGTGAATATAGTTAAACACAGCATCATAACAACATATACAATTTTCCTTTCCTTCCTTTCCATGCCTGATGAGTAAAGTGCTATGTTAGAGTCAG